>NW_026859547.1:0-104349 GCF_026571515.1 Ruditapes philippinarum | reverse complement strand
TTTTAGGTATTAATTTCGGCGGTCGATTCACGAACCAGTAATTATAGTTCAACGAAAGTAACCGACTACTAGTCGCACTTTCCTTTTGTGGTTGATGGGGTTGCCGTTACAGGTTGAGGCATCATAATTGAACCCACCGTCTAATCCTGCGTGCTCGTAAAAGGCGACCAAATGGGTTCGATTAACTGGAGTCTATGCATCTCTTAGCTTCAGCAGTAGAGGTGGATTTGACCCCTGGTGTTGCTTAGTTTGCAGCAGCCGTGGTTAGCCAAAATAATCTTTTCACTTTCGGCGCCATATGACCTAAACGGTGTTGGTCCGCTGTAAAATCAAACAAACTAATCGCACATGATATCTGACAGACACATAACTAATTGACCCTGTGTCAAAGATCAAGTGTCACGGAGAAGTTTCGCATCGTCCAAGTATCGGACCAGTGACCCCTGGTTTAATTATCCGAACCTTTACCATTGTTATAAATATAGAATCTTACGAATGTTGCCTTTTTAATATAAATTTACATTAAATGACCCTAAACAATAGTTATACAGAGAGCCATTTTCAGAAGTTTTAATAATTATAATAATTCACCTTTTTAAGCCATGTTTTACTACTGGAAACTAGAAGCAGCACGCTCTGCAAGCTTATATCTTACTTTCAACTATTACTTTAATAACATATTTGATTTTAGACATTATCAGAAGAAATTGGCATCGTGAGACAATTCACATTTACGTCAAGTTTGCAGAGAATGTCTGTAGTAATTCGTCAACTAGGGGCAGATCACTTTGACATCTATACTAAAGGTGCACCTGAAATGATTGCCTCCCTTTGTGTAACAGATACAGGTACTGATCTATTTTAGAAATTGCGGTTACATTTGGTTTTTATCGAGTCTGGGTTACATAATTTTAAGCAAACACATATAATGTCTCATATCTATTCAAAAATACATTTTGACCTACAAAAGCTTACTTTATCAATATAATCAAAGAAACTTTTATTAAAGCTGGTTGATATTTGTAAGAAAAATGTGCAGCCTGGCTGGAACCAGAACCCCGGACCCTCGGAATACCGTTCCGAGGCTCTTTCTACTGAACTATCCGACACATCATCTCCCCTAAATAGTGAACAGTCACCGTAACTTACTTCCCTGCTATAACGAAACTTGTCCTCGAATTTCTCAAGTTTACAGAGGAATGCTAATTAAACGCTGAGCTATATGCAGTCTATTCAACCTGAATTGGGACTCGAACCCGGGATCCGCGGCATACTGTTTTGCGACTCAACCGACTTGGCTATCCGACCACTTCACATGTTATACCCTAAATAAAGAACAAATCTGAACCATGACATTTGAATTTTATATATTCATAACGATATCACCATTTTTAGTGCCTTCCGATTTTCACGAAGTCCTTAACGGATACACAAGACATGGGTATAGAGTGCTCGCCCTTGCACATAAACCTCTACCATCTAAACTAAAGTATCCGAAACTGCAACGTATACAGAGGTAAGAAATGTGTACAATAAAGTAAATGGTAAATTGGTAAACTCAACCTCCAGTAGAAAAATAATAAAAACATCTCAAAGCAGGAGTAGCCTAGAGTAAATAAAAAAGAAATGTGCAATACTTTAAAATAAGTTTTATAGAATCTACTTCGCCTTTATCTACTTTTTATTTATTTTTTCATTTCCGATTTATATATCGAGTGCTTTTTGAATCTTAAAGAAATCATAAATAATTATGATAAATAATATCATATACAATACATACATGTGCATATGATATTTGAATTATAAAAACCAATACTTTGTTGGTTGTCAATAATTCTTACATTTTTAAAGAGTTTTCATTATGTTTGTACCTCATAGGATTTTATCGTCCTTAGTGATTTACTCTGCATGCACTTATTATCTAAGGCTTGGTATGGGCTCCCTTAAAACAGCTCATTAATTAAGTAAATAAATGTTTTGTAGAAAGATTATATAAATCATATAAGATTATACTATATACTTATTTTATTGCGTTAATGTAATTTTAGATGTTATAAATCGTATGTTATATATTTTTCAATTAACTCATGAAAACATTTATTAAATAACTCTAGACATGCTTATGTTTTTTCAGAGAACAGGTTGAAAGAGGTCTTACATTTCTTGGATTAATTGTGATGGAGAATAGACTTAAACCTCAAACAACCCCGATTATCCTAGGTCTCAAAGAATCAAACATTCGACCTATAATGGTAACAGGTCCGTAGTCCTTATTCACATACGACAACGTTAACACAAATGAGCCACGTCATGACAAAATTAACATAGTGCGTTCGCGACCAGCATGGATCCAGACCAGCCTGCGCATCCTTACAGTCTGATCAGGATCCATGCTGTTCGCTTACCTACCCTATTGCAAGTAGGGAAACTAATACCGAACAGCATGGATCTTGATTAGACTGTGCGGATGCGCAGGCTGGTCTGGATCCATGCTGGTCGCTAACGCTCTATGTTGGTTTTGTCATGACGCGGTTCAAATGTCCTTTGCGTTAAGAAACATGTTCTTTTCTAAAGCGTTACATTAAAGGCACATTATGCATCAGGAAAGATTATTTCATTCTTAAAGGTTCATTATGCATTAAAGTCCATATTTTTTAATTCTTGAGAAATGTCAAATATGTTTAATAATGTTTCAAATTTGAAATTACAGCATGTTGTATGTTTAAATACTGAAGAAACTAGCACTGGACGTGTAGTAATTTGTCGTAAAATATGTGTTATATAACATGTAGAAAATGATTTGAGAGCATCTTGGCATGCTTATCTCCTTAAGAAAGCAGCGCTAAATTTGAATAATTTTTCATAGAATTAGCAAAATGTAAACAAAGAAGTATTTTGACTTCTAACAACAAACCTTATCACTATTAACTTGCTGTTTGCCAGAAAGCAACAGAAGCAAAAGATAGTTCAAGTAATTGGCAAATGACTTACTACCTGTTGAAAAATAAATAAACGAAAAACAGGACACCAAAAAAATAAAGAAAAATCTTTTGAGAACTAAAAATAAATCATTTATTTGACGTAAAAGGCGTAATGGGCCTTTAAATATACAATTTTATTGAAAAATACTTATTTTTTTCAGTAAGAAATATTTATCTTTTTATAAATGAAAACATATAGACAGATAAACAGACAAACAGACAAATTGTAATCAAACAAGGCTTATAAGCCCACCATGTCATAATGAAAGCATATTTACAGGGTAACGAACAGTATAATTATGTTAATGTATAAATCATTACCACAATACAACTATGACTTTACAGGAGAAGGTCATAATGAAAACTTATTCGTAAGAACGTAGTAATATGAAAATATTTATTTATGTTTTGTGTTTCACTCACGTTCTCAATTTCTGTTAAAATGATTTTATTATTTACAAGTCCTCAATTATGGTAATTGTTAAGTTACCCGAATGAAAATTATATAGCTTACCAATATCTAACTATGAAGTAGTGTCACAACAAACATAATTAATGTTCATTACATAATTTAGTATAGTATATTATATTATATTGTATTGTATTGTATTGTATTTTGTATTGTATTGTATCGTATCGTATCGTATCGTATCGTATCGTATCGCATCGCATTCTATCGTATCGAATCGTATCGTATCATCTATAGAATCATATCGTATCGTATCATATAATTATCATATTAAATGTCATATCATACAGTATCGGTTTATGTATCATTTTATATCATACCATATATCATATCATAATTCATTTCATGTCATATCATATTATATCATATCATATATGATATTATATCATACCATATATCATATTATATCATATCATATCGTATTATATTAATACTTAAAACAGTCTTACCGAAACGAAACTGAAAGACTATTAGTATGGTATTCGAATGTATAAATTATTAGTTATTTAACAGGTAGACATGTGTATGAGACATATATTAACATATTTGTTATAAAATATATAAAAAAATGCAAACGGTATCAAAACATGTACACTTCTTATTATGATGTTTATTACAATAATTGTGTGATAATATATACTATACATACTTTTGTTACAAATGTACAAATGAGTACATACCGTCAATAACAATATTTCATATATTTATATTTATGAGTTTATTCATAAAAAAAATAGAAAAAAGAACATCCATTGCATTCCAGTTAAAACATAGTATTTTATTAAATATTTTCCTTTGTTTGTTTTTTCATTTAACTTTGTGGTTATTGATATTATTTAAACCATCTTTGGTGGCATTTTTATAACTTTTCGTCCGGCATTTTCTTTGTCGGTCTATTGGGACTTGTATTAACCGGTGTGTGCCTTTCAGGAGACAATATGTTGACTGCGTTAAGTGTTGCTCGGGAATGTGGTTTTGTTAAACCAACTGAACTTATCGTACTCGTGCAGGCGTTTCCCGTGCAAACTGACCAGTATGGTAACGAGGTATCTGCCCCGCACGTGGAATATGTCTATACTGAGACACAAGAAGAGCAGGAAGTATTATCGAAAGAAAAAAGTCAAACGTTCCAAGGAAGTCAGGTAGATCTACTTAATATGTTTTTTTATGTATGATAAATACATACACAATGTTTTAAATTTGTTTAGTGCGTCCGTGTATATAGATAATATTTACTTTGTAATTGTCCAATGAAAAAAGATGTTACAATGTACAGAGTTCTCAATTCTCATTAGCTATCACTTTATGTTCCGTGTAATAATGTTAGAATGGATTTACTGTCGATTGTTTGGTTCATTCCTATTCAAATACATGTATAAGTCAATTCTAATGTCATTAAGTTAAATAATTCAGTGTGTTTATATAGTTAAATAAAAAAATGTCCGTCGCTGAAAATATAAATAGATTATGTAAGAGATGAAAATAACATTTCTATTTGTTTCTGTCTATTTGTTTGAATAGAATGGTAAATCTTTAGATGTAGAAGTAGGCAAGAAAGAGCGGTATCATTTCGCGGTGACTGGGAAATCATGGTCTGTACTTAGACAGTACTATCCCGATCTAATACAGAAGGTAACTTGTTCACTTTCTTACAAATAACCCGTAAATGTGTGTATCTTATTTAATATATATTTTTTTATAAAAAAATATATAAAAAGTGGTAAAATAATTGGTATCCTTCAGAAAATGTACATTTGGAGTTAGATCAACAGCACAAAATAGGTAATTGAAATGTATATTTCCTATTTGACGGGTGCACATGTGTGAAATCATCGCTAAGCCAAACAAATATTTGGTAAGGGGATAATGATGAATGGTTATATCTTTATTGAAAGAAATACAAATCCACCTAAATGTGTAGCCCGGAAAGGATTAATGTACTATTTTTTGATGTTCCATCTGTTCTAGATTGTAGTTCGAGGGACAATATTCGCCAGAATGTCACCTGATCAGAAGGCTCAGCTTGTTGAACAGTTACAAGATTTAGGGTAAAGTTTACTTATACAGACATTTTAATTGCGACTTACTTGAGCTATATGATACAAGTCTTAACTCTGTTATTTTATATAATAAAAGTAAATTGCTTCACTAAAACAATGTGAACGTGCCTTCTTTGTACTTTTAGGAATTTCTTTATCAATGATAAAAAAACCTGGATTCTTCCAAATATTAAGTTAACTGTACCTTATGAAAATGACAAAAAGCTTTATAAAAAAACAAACAAACAAGCAAACAAAAAAAACCCAGAAATATAAAGGATTGAATGAGCAATTTTCAGTGAACGGTAACCCTTAATCTGCTGAGATCAAAAGTGATTAGCTTTTGCCATTAGGATATAGCCGAATCAACCTGCATATCCGTTTCTGTAGAATCTGGACACATCCGTTCATGTTACCAGACTCGTCACCGTTTGTTCCTCAATGTTATTTTTGTATCATGTAACAGAAATCCTTAAGAAATTGAATGCTCCAAAGAAAGGCAAATCCATCATCCATTAAATCAACAAGTAAATGGGTAAATAAATGTTTATTGTTTACATGGTGTCATCTATATTCAGATATTACGTAGGAATGTGTGGAGACGGGGCCAATGATTGTGGTGCGTTGAAGACAGCCCACGCTGGAATCTCTCTGTCTGAAGCGGAGGCGTCTGTTGCTTCACCTTTCACATCTAAAACACCAGACATTTCATGTGTTCCCACTACAATAAGGTAAGCAAATCAATGAGTTTTTATTAAGACAATGCATTTTAAACAAATATCAAAGCCTTTCTCGAATCAATCTTCATAATTTTAAAAAAGATTCGTTCTCAGATGCCAAGGTATTGTATCAAGTAAAAGTCAAAAACAAATATCACTCTTTTAAGTTATTTCAACATTTTGAATACCTTATTAACATTATGTTTGATGAGTCTCAAATTTATTGCATAAAACAATATAGCCATGGTCCGAGACCACCTGATTTTGGCAAGGACCACCTAATTTTAAAAGCCACTGGTCCGTCGGACCACTTGAATTTTCTGGTTGGTGCAAGTATGGCGATTTGGACAAAAAACATGTTATAAACCTTTTGTTCAAAATCATTTGTCCCATGTTCATGTTTATGGCTCATTAATATCTGATTAGTTAAAGAAGTTTTTAAGTCATCGATAATTTTGATATTGTTTGGGATATCGGATGAACTAAAATTTCAAATACTTTAATCATGGCAGCAAAAGAAAGGAAATGGAAAAACTAATTCTTTGTTTCTTATCTTTTATAACGATAAGAGATCCATTGTTTCCAGGGTAAAAATACTTTAAAAGGTAAAAAGAAATCAATGTCAAAATGAAATAAAAACCAACAAGCAACAGGGAGGTAAAAATTCTGTATTCAGAATAAATATTTGAGAAAAATAAGCTAAACTATAATTATATATAATGTTGGTAATTTTTATCCTTTAGATATTTCCTTGTTTTCAAAAACAAGAATAAGATAATTTATCACATAAACCGCGACGCAGGAGTGTAATAACGCCATTTAATAAAAACGGTATTACACTAGTGTAATAACGTGACGTCATTTGCGCTATATAGAAATATAGCGTGAAAGTCGCTAATGTTAGCGTTACACTATGGGTGCGTCATTGAAAAATTACTCATTTTAACAGTTTAACGTTCTTATATTATATATGTGATAAATAGAATATTATATTCGTGTAGATTCAATACTAAATTTATTGAACTCGTTGAATAAAACAAATTATGCTCGCCAGACGCTCGCATAATATGATTTTATTCAACTCGTTCAATAAATTTAGTATTTAACTACACTCTTTTGATATCCTCTATATATTCGATCTAGTTTTACTAAAAATGTTTATTTATAAAAGATAATTATCATGATTATAAGATGTACCATGTATCAGCAATGGATATTTGAATAACAGTAAGAAAATATCAGACACAAATGGTTTCACTATTCCCTAACTAGTGTTGAGGGAGAAATTACGGAAGCTTATCAGGGCCTCCACTTATCTAAAAGTTTAACGTCATATTAACTTGTTTCTTCTTGTTTTGACCAAGAACATTCCTTGAAGACGTTATGATTAATACGTAATACATAGAAGTATGCGAGTAACGTCTTTGCGTCTTAATCAATATTTCAGCAAATTCGTGTAATCAAGAAGTTTCGACAGGATTTTTGTCGAAGAGACAAAAGCTTCAAGCATATCGAGAAAAATTCAGTTGCAATGCCTAAAAGCTTCTCATCTTTGTCCATAAATTTTATTGAGAAATGCAAAAACATCTTATCAATGCGAATAAAAATAAGTCGACTTAGCGCAAAACATCTCACCAACTGTTGACCCTGATACGCTACCGTAGTTTTATTTAAATGTTAATAATATATCTTTAATAAATTGTCAACAATTTTCAGCATATTTTTTTCTAAATTTGCAGTAAAATACGATAATAATAACAATTGACCACCTTAGGTCTTGAAGGACCACCTAAATTTCAAATCTAGTGGTCCGGCATACCACCTGCTTAAAAAGTTAGTGTCGAGGCCTGATAGCCTTTACAAATGTTGACAAAACAATACTTTATATAATTCATAATGCTGTCAACTATGTTTCACATACAAGCAGCAGTAAAATACTACATAATGTTGCCTTAAATTACTGTTTGTCACCGCAATTCATTTTCAGCCTTAACCCCTTTTTGTAAAGGCTGTGACTAAAAAAAGGATTGGAGCACCACACTAAATACCGTATTCCGGTATATACCGGACAAGGCGCTTGAATGATAAAATGCTAAAATCTTGTCTTTTTACCCAACGGAATGAACTTTAACAGGTCTAATTCATCTTTTCACACCGAATCAAGTACGATAATCAAGGAAAAATGTAAAATTCGGCGAAAAAAACGATATTTGTCTATTTTGTGATCATGATTTCTGCAAGCGTCTAGAGGTACTGCTCCAATCCTGTATTGAGCTAAATCCTTTTGTAAACACCTTGACTTCCGGTAAATAAACAGACTTTTTGCCATCTATTGCCGGTATTTGCCGGACTGATAATTCATAAGCTATGTCATAACAAAATATCAGATATTGATAATAAACATGATGTATATATAAATAAAATATGTTTTACCAAGTTGACCAAGACTGATAGTCTTTTAAAGTATGCTACTTACCATAGTATTTCTTATTTCTTTACGCGGTAACAGACCAAAATTCTGTAAATATAATTCACTTACCTTACTTTATCTCAGAATGCGTCTATTTTTTGAATTACCATGTTAGATATAAGTTCAGATGTGATCATTTTATATGACGTTTCCAATGACGTTATTAATAATTATTGTACAATATAACAATTTCAGAGAGGGGCGTGCAGCGTTGATGACAAGTTTTGGTATATTTAAGTACATGGCATGTTACAGTCTCACACAGTTTACATCTGTACTGATTCTGTACTGGGTATGTATAGGAAACTTAATACTACATATTGTCTACATTTTTATATTTTTGTACACTTATCTACATTTACAATTTGTTTTACAGGTTTTCATTGAACAAATAACAAAAAAACAAAAACAACGATTTTTTAACCAGGAATAAAAATGTTTTGGGCTTTCTTTAGGGATTTTGTTTTTCTCTATTTGATTCTATCTATGTTTACAGAATAATCTCACAAAGTAATGCTCTTAAATGTCAAACAGTATGTCTAACAGTATCACAAACATTTTCGGTCCTCTCTATATATCAGGTCAACCAGTGACTATGTATTATCAGGCTATAAATTTTCTCATCTTTATTTTGTGTTATCCTGTTTTCTTAGTTAATCAGTGGGTTAAACTGAATTACAGATATTTGTTTACACTGATAAGTGCATGTTTCTAAGAAAAGACGACAACCAAGATTAGCAGCGATATCCAAACGACGTATATCCGGCATAGGTAATAAAGATGTTAAAACTTTCTGCTGATAATGACCCTCAAATCAATAATTTCCTTCGGGCTATTATCGCAAATTGGCGAGCAGGTAACCACGTTAAAATGAGATAGCCAGCTAGTTTTCATAAAACTGCAAAGGGCATTTAAAATAATGTAAAGTTATAATGTTTTCTTCTTATTCTTTTGCCTTCCTAGGTTGGTGTCAACATCACAGACTTTCAGTTTCTGTATATAGACTTGTTTCTCTTAACCACACTGAGTATTTCATGTAAGTTGTTTTCCTTCTTATCTAGCTCATCTATCATTTCAACAAAATGAATTTCAGGTTCACAACTTTAAACAATATGAGCATTTTCAAACATATTAATACATGTGTACCAAATCAAACTGTAATATGAAATTGCCTTTCCCGCCAAGTGTAGCAACATTCAGGCTCTAAAAGAAATTCCGAAAATTTCGCTACTTGGACTAAAGTTTTTCATTTATAATACCAAAAAAAACAACAACAACAAAAAAAAAACTTTTGCTTAATAAAATGTTAGGATAATCATCCAAACAACATTCATTTATAACCCACATAACTTCTGCTATTTTTAGTCGGCTATACAGCAGCGTACCAGAAAGTTCATCCACAGCCTCCGTTGGTCAGTTTACTCTGTCTGTCTCCGGTTTTCTCTCTAGTTTTACAGATGTTGATCATGGTGGCCGTGCAGGTCTTCTTTTTCTTCTATATCAAAGAGGCAGAATGGTAAATACAATATGTTAATACATGTCCGTTTTCATCAATATGCAACTTACTCAAATAATTAAATTACAGCATGTGATATGAGAAATATGTACGTGAAAATATCTATAATTATTAATGTAGTGATGCTTATCAGTATAAACAAGTATGAACATGTCATTGCTTGTTTGTCTTTTTTCCAATTGATGTCTTTGGTCATTTCTAGACAGTCTGTCCACTTCTCCTGGATAACTAACCAGTAACCAATTTCGTCGCAAGTGACCGAGAACTAATCTAACATGCTTTATGAATTATCGGTGAGAGACGAATGACTACTAGTGATCAATGGTCACGTTGAAATTTCACCTCGCTCGAGAATGGAATGAAAGAACTCTGGACTACAAATCCAATGCTTTCGCTATTGAGCTAAAAGCTCGGAAATATCAATGACCTACTAATTGTTTCTAGAGTCTGGTCTAAAGGACAACCGGGTAAACTGTGACAGTCATATGGCAACATTCCACACATGTATTGATGTAAAAAAGGCCTTTGTGTCTATGATAATTTGCTTTTGTTTTCAACCTTCACTCATAATTTAGAAGCAACACCTTGCGACGTATACCCCAATATAACCATTTGATTAACATTGATGCACTTCAACATGTATTTCAAATATGAACTAATATATGTCAGGTTTACACCATGGGTAGATGACCCCGAGGACGACTACGATTATCAAAGTTACGAGAATTCCGCTGTGTTTTATAGTTCCGCCTACCAGTATATCATCCTAGCAATTATCTTCTCGAAAGGAAAACCATATAGGCAACCTATATATTCTAATAGTAAGTATGAATTCACACACGAAAAAACTGTTAATCGTGTAATAGGTTATTTAATGATTGAAGTTCAGATTAATTCTATTGGTAGATTATAGTTTTTTACCTTTGATCTGCTGATTTCTTTTTTATAAATAAACGAACTTGTTTAGCTTCATTTATTTTGAAAGTTTTCATAAACATTCTAAGTTGATCCGCGAACAACATTAAGACTTGCCAGATTGCACCGAGATATAGGCATGCATCAGAACTTATGGTACGAAGTAATATGCTTCGACTTAAAGTTTTTATGTTGTTACTCATTATTTTAATTGATTAAAATATGTTGCTCTTACTAAATTTGCGATGATTTATATAAAATACTTAGTTTAATAAGACATCCACACAGCAGCAATTAAGTATCACAAGTTACTTAAATATCTATTTGTACTATGTCAAATCATCGTAAGAACTTTTTAAGGGCCATCATACAATTTTAAGATAAACGTATGCCATGCTTTAAATTCTGTTTATATTTCCTTGTTTCAGTGTACTTTTTATTAAACCTTCTCGTCTGCTTTGGTATAACTGTCTGGTTGAATATTTACCCGACTGACGGAGTGGCGGAATTTTTTGAGGTTTTTTTATATTATATATTTCTTCGAAACGTTTTGAGCATTTGTATAAGAAAGCCATGAATATTAGTACATGCCATTGATAACTTTCATATAGTCCATGATATAAAATGGCGAGTTTACATTAACATAATTTGCAAAGGAACGTTGGAAAATATATATTTCAAATAAACCTTTAATCTAAATTTAATTATCTAAAAATTAAAATCATGTTATTATTCTACATGAACTTTGAAGTTGGTAAATTATTTACATTGTATGTTCCTCAATGTACAAAGTATGATTTCAATGACGTTTCTTCCGGTTTCTTTGATATTCTTAACGAACTCACTTAAATAATGTAATGGATTGGTACCAATTTGCGTTTTGAACTATTCATTTCTAACATTTAAGCTCAGGGGTTGTAATATTAACACTGGACAATCCAGAATATAGTGTCAAGGACTGACTGCATGGTTGTAATGACCAAACAGTGCCCATATTGCACTTTAGCGTGCATGTGAATAATAAAATATGTAATTTATATTTCAGATAGAAGTTATACCCAGTATACCATACAGATTCATCTTTCTGGGTGCTGCTGTAGCTAATCTTATAGTTTGTTTGTTGTTAGAGGTAAGACGTCAATAACTAATACTAGTAGTACTTTTGTTATAAATGCGTCCTTTTACATGTATCCCCTTTAACCGACTGGCCGACCGCAACCGTATTAACCTATGTGACCAGTGGAGTCCATGTTAATCCGGCACATATGTCCCGTTTGATCATGGTCTGCACTGTTTGCTATTCAGTATTTAAATATTTCTGAAATCTTCTTTAAATGGTGAATGTTCTCTTCCAGATTAAAGACAGAAGGTCAGTTATTACATTTAGCGTGGTGAGGGAGTAATACGTGTAGCTTATATATTTGTTTCAATGTTGACCTTCAACTATCTTAAATCAAATGATTTTAAATTCATGCGCAGTAGTATTTGCATATCGGGCTTGAATAATAAAAGAAAACATGAAACATTTAAATCAGTTATTAGACCAAGTACACTAAGACTAGCTTGTTTCGCATTTACACCAAGTTGGTGATTGAGATCGAAATTACGTTTAACATGGTTATGATACGCAATAGGTAACCGTTTAGAGGACTTAACAAATCTGTGCTATATATTTTCAATTGTTTTGACATTAAATGCATTATAATGAATATACGAATTTGACAAATGCACGAGACCATTTAGGATGGCTAAGATGTACCTGAAAATACAGTAAACTCCGCTTATAGCGAACTCACTAGGACATTCAAAACCTGTTCCTTATATTTGGAGTTCCTTGTATCAAGAGTTTTTATAGCGAACACATTTACATATAACGAACTGATTGTTTACCATTGTCCGCCATTTTTGAAGAGCATTTGATTAAGAAAAAGAAATATTAGTCATTTATTTATATTTTAAAACGCGTACTTTTTGGAATTTGAAAATCATTGCTATTTCAGTTTTAGTTTTACTCCCTATCTCAATTTCACATAAAATATAAGATTTTGTTTCTAAACTCTTTTCGTTTTCTTTCCATGATTGAGAATAAACAAGCTTTTCGATCTTTCCTTCCTTTTATATTGAATATCTTCTATTATAATTTAAGGATGACTTTTACGAATGTAAGATATAGATTTCTTTTCATTTAAATCAAACGTACTTTGCAGTTTACAATGGATCATGCTTACAAGCATGCATGATTATGTTGAAAACCGATTATAAATTATTATCATTATTTTACTCGAGCAAAACTATTAAAGAAAAAAAAATAACCGTTTTACCTTGGTGAAAAGAGGTCATGCTAAAAATATCCTAAATAGAAAACTATACAAATTCATTTAAATAGATGTATTGAAGTACATGCACATACAACGATAAACGGTACATTCGCCCGAGTTTTCATCCGTGCGAATGAAAACGAAAGTTGAAAATGCGGGATCTATTTACGAATAGCCAATATTTTGGAGTTCGTAAGTGTAATTTTCTGTACTATTAACTAAATTGGGACTAAGAAATGAGTTCCTTATAAGCGATTATTCCTTATAACCATGTCGTTTTAACCATATATTTTCATATTAAATAAAGAAGGGCAAAATTCGGGCCAAAATAAATTGTTCCCTATAACCGGAAGTTCGCTATAACCGTGTTCGCTATAAGTGAAGTTTACTGTAATATAAAAACACAATCAAAAGCATGAAAAACCGTTCCATGTTTTATTTCTTTTTCTCATGTTCTTTCAGACGTTTGTTCTAGATAGTCGTTTTGTGACAATTACGCTACAGAATAAGGTAGACGCTTGTTTGCCTGGTGCAAAACCCGGGTAAGGTTTTGTAAAATTTATCAACACAAAATAATGATTTAACATTATAGTGCCATACAGTATTGTTAAAGCCGTTTACTATTTATTGGTTAGTTACACGGGTATAGCCGGCTAAGTGAACCGACTGCAGATACATATCAGAAAAAAAGGACAAAAAAGACACTTTGAAATATTTTTTTTATTTCAAAAACAATAGTAGAAGAGTAATGGTTAAGGTCACCGACTAACTTGTCACTTACCACTGTAGGTGAGATTGTCAGCAATGTATCAGATTATTTTTAATGAGGAAATTTTTCAGACAACTAACAAAATGTCAGTGGTTTTACACAGATAGCCACATGGGGTTCCTAACGACATATTAAGCTTGACAATCGCTAGACGGCTATGTGATTTCAAAGTCTGACGAAAATAGTACTAAAAAGATATTTAAGTATACAGTTAAGCATGTAGGTTGCTGTTTACTTATCTAAACAAGCTCGGTATTTAAGAGTTATACAAACTAATATCAATGCAAATTTCCAAACCTTAGATTGGCTACCTAAGGTTGTACGCAGCAAATATATTGAGACAAGTAAACTGATACTCAATGTCATTCCTCATTGTTGATCTTGGTTTTCGTAC
Organism: Ruditapes philippinarum; assembly: GCF_026571515.1. Classification (NCBI taxonomy): domain Eukaryota; kingdom Metazoa; phylum Mollusca; class Bivalvia; order Venerida; family Veneridae; genus Ruditapes; species Ruditapes philippinarum. Next base: position 89,759 of record NW_026859547.1, on the reverse strand, counting down.
TTTACACTTGCAAAGGTTTTACGGTGTGAAGATTTAATTGCAAACTATTTATCATGATAATTAGAAGTTTCGAGAAATTTCATTTTATTTATGCTGATACCATATGCTTAAGAAATATTAATGGTTTGTAATTGCTCTTACATTATAATTAGGTATGAGCCCCTAGAAGAGGAAATGCAAAGGGACTCGTCTTGGCCTCAGGTGAAGTCGGAAGATCTTGCCGGAACATTCCAACGTTTAGACAGTGCATTCCAAGCAGCTTCAAAGACATCTCTAGTTTCACCTGATAACATATCATTGTCGGCTAGTGAAGATGGAAGTGTTGCCTCACATGGTAAGAATAAGTAATTAAAAGAAACATCTATAAAGTCATATTTTTATAAAAAAAAAACTGTAGAACTTCAATAATGGTTTATGTCTTATTTTGAATTTTGTTCAAATAATCTTACTTTTTTCAAACATTATGGAAATCTTGAAAAATACATTGATGTATCGAAGATATGAACTATTTATTGTAAACTTATAAATAAAATATTGAGAAATATCGATGAAATAAAATGAAAATTTTCATTTTTCCGCATTTTCACAGCATCGATTTATTCTTCACTGTATTGAAACATATTTTCCATATGTTCACTGTTATCTTGCCGGACTAATTTTTTCTAAATTCAGACAATACACACAATTAGCGGGGAACGCCTTTCGAATGTATATGGCAGGTCATAAATGTGTATAATAAAACAGGAAATTCAAGATTTTCTATCAATTCGGGATTTATTTTCATCTCGTGATACATGTATGAACTTATCATATATATCACACAGTGCTTCCGTCTCTGGAAATACTTATTTTCATACCACTCGATGAATATAAATCCCGTAGTTAAAGGATAAAAAATAACCTCGATATATTTACGCTTACCAGTTACTAAAATTACAATGTATAAAGAACCTGAATTGATAAAGAACTTATTTTTATTTCAACAGGAGCAGGCGATAAATCTTACAGTGTGGTATCACCAAATGACGTACAATTTAATTCTAAAAGTTATTCAAACAAAGCGTTTGAGATGGATGAAACTGATAAACAAGATGACCAGTTCATTCGTGTGAAATTTTGATGCCAGTGACCGTTCATTTTACCATAATTTGGCAATAAAATATAAAAAAGATCAGGTGGCTTCATACAATATATGTCTCATTAGGGAGTAGAGGCAGCAAAGTGACATTTAAATGTAAAATAACAAGGAAAATGTCACCAATCTATCCAATATCTGCTGTGACAATTAAAGGGCAGATTAAATACGTGTTTATATATTTGTATATAAATGGTACATATTCAGCATATAATATCGATCAAGACAAAAAAGTAATATTATATATCAACAAAATCTCTTGTAAAGGTGAAACAAATATATAATAACATAGAGCAGTTTGATGGTTTGTCTCCAGATTTATGCTAATTTTCATTATTTTTTAGAATTTATTAAACAGTAAAATAGTTTAAAGTGATCAAGAACAAACAATAATAAAGTAATCAACCCATTGCAAACGACACTAAAATCTACAAATATTATCAAAACTAGATCAGAATAAGAAAAATAGCACTTACTGATAGTAATAGTCACGCAGTAAAAATAAAGTGATTAACACTGCAAAAAATCAGTCATTAATTGCATACATCAAGGTAATGATTGCTTGGATAGTGAATAGTTTAACTTGTCTTTAAATCTTAGTACAATTTTCTCACTGTTGATTTTCTTGAAATAGTTTGGCTGATCTGGGGATGCAGCTTTAATAGTTACGCTTTTGCCATGGTGTGTCTTTGATATTTATCAAACAAAACCAGATACATGTTTTTCGTAGGATAATAAGAGTAATTTGAGCGATTACTTTATGTTATATTTCATAAAATGTAATATACACGGATAGGTCTTACAATTATGAGATAACTCTTTCTTTTTTAAATTCTTTCTCTGACTGTATGAACAGATATAGATCTACCTGTGTGTCTAAATACATTATACCTATATTAACATTATCATGTTTAGTGCTAGGCGGCATGTACTGTCCATGGACAGGCTCAATTAAACAGACCCTGCAACGTAACCAATTTAGTTTGTTTGGGGCAATGTTAGAGTTATCTATTCTGTATCAGATTAGATACTTTAGTATGATTTTTATAATGGTGAATTTTATATATACACTTTAAACAAGAATTGGAAAAATCTCTATGTATATATTAATTTTGTTTGATATTTGAATACATAATAATCATTATGCTTTACTTTAAATGACAATAAGATTGTAAAATAATTTTATACAAAAATCTTTAACATCATCTTTATTAACACATGTATATAGTTTAAAAGAATATGTTTTAACCGAATGAAATCTTATTTATTCCTTTAATCAATTTTAAATAAATTTCATGTTAAATAATTTTTCTTTTTATGTATTTTGCTGAATATTTGTCTTATCAATATGGTCCCTATTGTGGAGTATTCTATTTTTGATATTTTATCTATTCACATATTTTTAAAAAATACAAATATACAGATATACTTGTTTTCGTTATATTTTATTGCCCATGCCTAATTACTTGAAAGTTAGATACTCTCATTTTTTGTACCAACAAATGGAAATGATGGGAAAAATGTCTTTATTGTTAAGGTGACACCATCAATAAATCATTGGTTATGGTCCCTATCAACTGTAGAGAACACGGATGACATTCAAATTGTACCTGCCAGCCTTCTGCAGATGAAACGTGAATAATAATCTTCACACAAATACAATGCATATCCAATCACAAAAATGAAGAATCTTGAAATTTCTCGAAAGCGACGAAAATGGTTAAATATGCTAAAATGAAATAAAAATCAAAACGGAAGTTTAAATAAGTCTTGTTATTTATTGTAACCTGTATGCAAAACGTCACAGCTAATGCGTATGACGTCATCAATAATTGTATTTGAAGATCGCAGCAACGATACTGTGATGTAAACCGTATATCAGCCAATCGTATCTTCAGGTATGTTAATCTCGTATACAAAAAAATTCAAACTCAAGGTTTTCATAAAAAATAAAGTGTCACCAGTAAATGAAGGATTCCGTGTTTAATATTCTGCTCATTGTCCAGCAAGGACTTAATAAGGTACACAAACATGAATTAAAAGAAGCACTGTGGTCACATCCGTATTAACGATAACTTATAAGTTATAACTCACTTATAACACCGCATTAATCACATAACAAAACTGATCGTTGTTTGATATAACAAAAAAGGGTAATGAAATTATAAAATATTTCACTACCAAATGATAGTAAGAGAAGAAAAAAAAATAGTGCTTCCCATGTCCTTTTTGCTCGATGAACAATTTATTTATGAATCAATTCTCTCTCAAAATGTCACATATTTTATTCACATAATTAATATATAATAAAAATACTGAAAAACACACAACGATTTCCTCCTTTATGGTACACTTCTGTTACAAACATAAAATCAACACGAGTGGCTAAAAGATTCCAAATGTTTTGTAAACATTAATTTCCTAAACCACAGTTAAAAATGTAGTGTACAAAGATATATCAACTTATATGAGGTGTATATTAATTATTACGTTGACACGTTAAGTGTTAAGTATATTGTCAAAACAGCGGAAAATTATAGATGTAACTTAATAAACATCCATTTATCATATGAGGAGTTTTATGCAAGTTACTAATTGATATATTTATCATGTATATCCTTATTCTAGCGTCGGCAACTTTCCAAAAAGTTTCAGTTTTATCGTTATTGTTACAATTTTTCTCCAGTCTGGCATATCTAATAGAAAATAAATCAGATTTAAAAAAAAGCGTTAAAGGAGCTTCACTGAGGTCCAAAAGACTAAGAACATGAAATTTGAACTACTTAATACATCAGCTGCGGCACATAAAACAGAAATACATATCAATTTCTAAAGATAATAAACAAATATAACAAAAACATCAATGAAAATCGGTGTTTTGTGCTATTCTTCTCCCGATTTGAATGAAACGCGGTTGAGCGCTTTTAAAGTTTGGGTTATTTTTTACATCTGGCCAAATGGAGTGATCAAATTATCTAAAATTTCGCAAGTGATTGGTCTAGATCTACATCAAGACGATCGTTAATCCCAGTCCCGTCATGTAACATAGTTGAGTCCCTTTAATAGCGAAACGTTAAGTCTTTTATCGATCATCTTGAAAGATCGTCAGCACTACTTACAAATATGACATATCCATAAATCCATACACCGCAACATTAAAATTTCGTGTTTTGTTCCCCTCCAGAATATGTAAGAGGCAACTTTCCTCGTGAAATATCATTATAAAAAACTGGCATGTACGTGTTTTGTTGTTATTCCATAATATGATGCGAGAGCAAAACTGGGCACCGTAACAACAACACACACATGTTGTTTTAAAACAGTTTAAGAAAAACATTATTTGATTGATCCTAGTATAGATTTTTTCTCTATATTGTTAATTATGTCATAGAACGCAAGTTTAGATTGAGAATTATTAACAATAATATCACCAATACCATGGCAACGAATAAAATAGGTGACAGCAGACGAATGATCTGATAAAGAAAAACGTCAAAGCCATCATTTGCGACACCGGTATTAGTTGTTGTTGTTGTAAATGTGCTTATATCCATTCCAGCTAATTTTAAATTAAGATGTTTACACATAACATAATTACACCTTCACAACCATTGTACTGTGCGTTTACATCAATATCATAGCCATTCAAGTACATAAATCCAACTTTTACTAAAATAATTTCGTGACAATCCGAATCTGAACAAAAGTTTATCCGTCCTTTCTTCCTTAGAATTTTTAATCAAGGCATACTGTAGTGTCTTTTTTTATTTTTTAATTCATATTTTAACAATTTGGATAAAGTTATTATTATAACTTAATATTGTATATTTAAATATATACAGACATGCGTGAAGAAAATCATTTTATTATTAAATAATGAAGTGAAGAGTGTTTACGTACATTGCTTTTTACTTAAATGTGTTCTGTTCTTTACTATAACTTTGATGAATGAAATATTTTTAGTATTCTAAGTGACAAATTGGTATTATATTACGGGATTGTCTTACTTAATTATCATAAGTTGTATTTTACATTGTTTTAATAGTCGAACACCAAAACACTATTAATTTAGTGCATTTGTGGTTGACTTTTTGAGTAATATATTACAAAATGTGTTTTATATCTGACGAAAAAAAGCAGATATAGTTATACAAACTGAATATGAACGTTGCAAACCAAAACACGAAAAGGAGTAACCTGGCACTTACTTTTTACTAAAAAGATAAGTCCATAACTTATGTCAAAGTTACACCCGTTTCTAATTGCATCGCATCTTCAATAAAATCACAATTCCTTTAAACGTGTTTGAATATTTGGCTTCAGTCAGCATCATCCAATAAGTAAAATCTGTACTCATGTAAAATTGTCTCCTATTGAAGTAAGCTAAAGGCGTCCATGACAAAGCTATTTTGACAAAAACTAACTTTATCTCGCTCATGACAATATTATTCATCCATTATCTTAACCTTATCTATACACATAGTTGACAATTCATAATTCCCCCGGAAAGCTACCATTTTGTGAGATTTTAGACCTTAAGAGATATTGCTTATCAAATGGAAAAAATTATCTTAACAGCTGTCCGATTCAATTTGATACTTGAATCAATTGAGTCAAGATATATATGTGTCAAAATCTATCTTCTTTTATATAAAATAATGCTCTATTCTCTGGAATAGTTTTTTTTAGGAAATGCTGAATAATAGGCCCTATTGTGATAAAAAATGTTGGAAGCTTATGAATGACTTTTGGCCTTTTTAGCTCGACTTTTTTTTTTTTTTAAAAAAAAAATAAGTAGAGGTATTGTTATAGTCGGGTCGGCGTTGCCGTTGCCGTCCGCAAACTTGTACCTGGATCATAACTTTTTTATTTCTTGGTGTATTGTCTTCATACTTGGCCACAACAACCCTTAGGACAAGACCTTTCAGTAGACCACACTAACCTTGACCTTCATTCATAAATGACCTTGACCTTCAAGGTTAAAAGTCCAACTTTTGCTTGTTCATGCTGTTATTGGCTGTAACATTGTTATTTTTGAATGGATTGTCTTCAAACTTGAACATAATAATCTTCAAGGATATCCCTTAAAAATAACCAGCCAGACCTTGACCTTCACTCATAAATGACCTTGACTTTGAAGGTCAAAATATTGAAATTTTCATTTTTTTTGGCTATTATTGGCTGTAACTTTGTTATTTTTGAATGGATTGTCTTCAAACTTGAACATAATTATCTTTAGGGATATCCCTTAAAAATGACTAGACAGACCTTGACCTTCACTCATAAATGACCTTGACTTTGAAGGTCAAATTATTGAAATATTCATTTTTGGCCGGGTTGCACTGGTGCAAATCCGGGTTATAGTATGGTGAATGTCGGGCGGCGGGCGGTCGGTCGGGCGGCGGTCGGTCGGGGGCGGGGAAAATATTTTCGTAACAGTTTTCTCAGCAACTACTTATCACAGCCTCTTGATATTTGGCATACAACATTAACACATGGTTCCATACCGTGGGATTTGATTTCAGGTCTGTCGCTCATCCACTTCCTGTTTATCCACTTAGTTAAATTAGTTAAATTTTTCGACATTAATTGTCAATGGTAGGAAATTTTCGTAACAGTTTTCTCAGCAACTACTTATCACAGCCTCTTGATATTTGGCATACAGCATTGACACATGGTCCCATACTGTAGGATTTGATTTTAGGTCTGTCGCTTATCCACTTCCTGTTTATCCACTAAGTTGAATTAGTTAGATTTTTCCACATTAATGGTCAATGGTAGGAAATTTTCGTAACAGTTTTCTCAGCAACTACTTATCACAGCCTCTTGATATTTGGCATGCAGCATTGACACATGGTCCCTGGCCGGGTTGCACTGGTGCAAATCCGGGTTATAGTATGGTGAATGTCGGGCGGCGGGCGGGCGGTCGGGGAAAATATTTTCGTAACAGTTTTCTCAGCAACTACTTATCACAGCCTCTTGGTATTTGGCATACAGCATTGACACATGGTCCCATACCGTGGGATTCGATTTCAGGTCTGTCGCTCATCCACTTCCTATTTATCCACTTAGTTAAATTAGTTAGATTTTTCGACATTAATGGTCAATGGTAGGAAATTTTCGTAACAGTTTTCTCAGCAACTACTTATCACAGCCTCTTGATATTTGGCATACAGCATTGACACATGGTCCCATACTGTGGGATTTGATTTCAGGTCTGTCGCTCATCCACTTCCTGTTTACCTACTGAATTAAATTTTCGACATTAATGGGTCAATGGAAATTTTGTTTCGTAACATCACAGCCTCATGATATTTGGTGTACAAATGCAACCCGGCCTTTTCTGTCTTTGACCCATTTTTTTGGCTATTATTGGCTGTAACTTTGTTATTTTTGAATGGATTGTCTTGAAACTTGAACATAATAATCTTCAAAGATAACTGTTAAAAATATACATAAAGACCTTGACCTTCACTCATTAATGACATTGTCTTTGAAGGTCAAATTATTGAAATTTTCATTGTTTTGGCGGTAACTGACTGTAACTTTGCTATTATTGAAGGGATCAACTTCATATTATAACAGAGTATTCTTAAGGACCAGACCTTGTTGTTTATCAAACCCAAATTTGCTTGGGCTCTTTAATGACTTTGACCTTGAAGGTTAAATTACTGAATTTTCTCAGATTTGTGCATTAAAATGACCATAATTATATATTTATTGGTGTGTGTGTGTGTGTGTGAGTATATATATATATATATATATACATATTTAATACATATCTATTATCATCATCATCATCAACAACAACAACAACTCTATTTATAGAATTGCGTCATGTTTCTATTTATAGAATTGCGTCATGTTTCTATTTATAGAATTGCGTCATGTTTCTATTTATAGATTTGTGTCATGTTTCTATTTATAGAAACTGCGTCATGTTTCTATTTATAGAAATTGCGTCATATTTCTATTTATAGAAATTGCGTCATGTTTCTATTGATAGAAATTGCGTCATGTTTCTATTTATAGAATTGCGTCATTCTATTTATAGAATTGCGTCATGTCTCTATTTTTAGAATTGCCTGCATCATGTTTCTATTTTTAGAATTGCGTCATGTTTCTATTTTTAGAATTGCGTCATGTTTCTATTTTTAGAAATTGCGTCATGTTTCTATTTTTAGAAATTGCGTCATGTTTCTATTTTTAAAATTGCGTAATGTTTCTATTTATAGAATTGCGTGTTTCTATTCATATATATATATACAAAATAGATAAACAAAACTAATGTGACAAGACAGACCAACTAAATTTATAAAAAGGAAACGTTAAGATATGTTCAAACCTTTCTATGTTTGCGTTTAGAAAAAGTAAAAAGTCGAGCATTGCCCCCGCCCGGCGGTGGCTCTTGTTAAGCACTGGTATAAACGTCACGAAATTTGTCGGAATGAAACTTGAATGTAAAATGTTAATTGTAATATGTTCTTTTTAGATACCTGGATTCTTTCAATTCCTTTCATTTGTTTTCAAAATTAAATAAAATAGAAGGTGCTGTTCTCCTTAGACATTTCTTTAACTTTCCGGCAATTTGGTGCCCTGCTATACTCCTGTATTACTGGGTCGTGTGTGTGTGAAGCCTTTATTGAATGCCACCCTTCCTTCTTGCTCTTGTGTCAAGTAGAACTACGTCAGAAAGATCTCATTTATCAGTGTCGTTTATATACAGGCTCAATTTAACCTTAATTGCTAACCGTTTTGTAATTTAGGCATTCTTTCTGTGCCATATGAGGAGTATGTTCATGTCAAATATACTGTTTCCCTTATCGACTCCTATCAAGTATATAACGGAGATACGCTTCCTTGCAGGTAGGTAGAGTCTCGCGGTAATTTAATTTCTATGACACAACCGCCTGTATTATTTGAAACATTTTTCGTAAAGTACCAGACTACTCAAGTTAGTGTTATAAGTAAACATGAGAATACACTCTTCTAAGGGTAAGCAATAAAAGATAAATTATTTTTGTATTTCTATGTTGGTAATAGATAATTGAAATTTAGCAGATAAAAATAATCTTTTTAAATATTTCTTAAATTGGAGTAAAATAACTGATTATAACGTTAACATATTTAAAATGATTGATATAGAAATAAAAAAGAAATAAAATTACTTTTCTTGCAACATTTGGTTGATATTTTGCATAAGTTTACAATATGAAAATGAAATTACTTGAAAGAAATTACACTGAATACATGATTTGAAATTTAAGTGACCCGTTGCATATAAAGTATTTTGATATCTTTGGTCTCTCCCCGACAGGGACTTTGGATTCTTTCATGTGAGGAAGCTATCCAGCTAGCTTACGGAACGTCGGTGGTTCTACTCAGGTGCCCGTTCGTGCCTGAAATAATGCACGGAAGGGCATCTGAGGTCTTCCTCCACCAGTAAAGCTGGAACGTCGCGATATGACCTATACTGTGTCGATGTGACGTAAAACCAAAAACAAACAAATGGTCTCTCGTAGCTATTGTGCAGCGCTACCAGGCGAAATATATGTAAGTGTTACGTTATTTGTAGTAAAGGGGAGACTTCGCGTTATACAGTCCTATAACACCGTCCTTTTTATAATATGTTATACATATTTGTCATTTATCACACTTGAACTTATTTATTTTTATTAACTACTATTTTGTATTGGTTTAAGATCGTACCAAAAACAGCAGTGAACATATGACGACTTCCAAGCTTTCCTGATGGATGAAAAACTCATGTTCCCCTTCGTGCATTTTTTCAGGGTCAGATTTGCATTTGAGTAGAACCACCGACGTTCCGTAAGCTGGCCGGATAGCTTTATAACATAAAAAATCCAAAGCCCATTAAGGGGATCGAGCCCATTTAATCACGGACGCAATGTCAATTTTACCTGATGTACACTAAGTAAAAACAGAGCTTATTAAATAATAAGTGCCGAATACCTCCGGCATGAACTTGTGAAAAAACTTGCTTCTTAGTTGAAAATTGTGCAAATAGGGATTTATATATTCTTTCTTGTTTGATTTAATTAATTGTCTTACATCAATAAGATAAATAAAGGTTTAAATATGGAATTTTAAGGTCTCACTGAGATTTCAGCACTTTTACGTTTTTTTATAGTTCTGGGCAATGATTTAAGTGTAAAAAAATGGGCAATAAATCCAAAATTAGGCAAGGAGGGTTAGAGTTTGTATGATCTACTCTGTCAGGTCTATCTACCTACAAAGTTTCAAGTTGATACTCTTTGTAGTTATCAAGTTAAGTCCAGTACAAAATTCAAAGAGTAAAATTGGTCAAAGGGCAATAACTCCAGATAAGGAAGGATGGCGGTTACGTTCTTCTGCAGTACACTTCTGCTCATTTAGATGTATATATTTACACAGTTACAAGTCGATACCTTTCAAAGTTCTCAAGTTTTGTCACGGACCTTATAGTTGATTTAAAGAAAAATGTAGAGAGGGTGACTGTTTTTTATGCACTGTACGTCTACTCCGTAATATCCATATACTTACACATTTTTATGTACATAACTTTATAACCCTCAAGTTAAGTTCCGAAAAAAATTCGAAGTATAAAAATGAAAACAAGGGCAATAACTCAATAGGGAGGGTAAGGCTTGTAATGCACTGCATTTTTACACTGTGAGATCAATCTACCTTAAATGTTTCAAGTTGATACCTTTTATATTCCTAGACAAAGGGAAGGAGGGATAAGGTTCTTTATATGTACATGACTTTTAGATACGTACAAAATAGAGAAAAACAGAATCCAAACTTCAAGTTTCTAGCTGATACCCTTTTTATAGTTTATGCTGGACAAAGTTCAAACTGTAAATTTGAAGAAATGGAAATAATTCTAAAATAAGGACGGGGTTACAGTTCATCTGTACTGCACTTCTTCACATTCAGATGTATATTGCTACAAAGTTTCGAGTCGATACCTTTTATATTTTTCAAGTTATGTCTTGGACAAAGTTCAAATTATTGAAGTGGATATAGGGCATTAACAGGAGGGTTACTGTTTTTATGCACTGCATGTATACTCATTGAGATATATCTACCTACAAAGTTGATACCTTTATAGTCCTCAAGTTATGTCCCGAACGAAATTGCTTTTGTAATTGTAACATTAGGATTTTCTCCAAATGCATGACCCGTTGTAGGAGTCATCGTTTGGTATCTTATTGTTTCAATAACCATAAATTATTCTGTTCATTGTATAAGGCAATGATCAGTTATGTTATTAACGATTGATTATTTTACAATTTTTGTAGCTAATTATATGAATACCCTACTTTGTGCGTGTTAATGCGATCAATGTAAATCTCTCACATGACCTGTTTTATTCTTATTATCAGACTCGTAGATAGTTTACGAGAAGAATTTCACCACAGCATATTTGGAGAACATGTCAAATTATGATTATTGTTAACTTTAAACCTAATGTTAACGAAATAAAAGGTCATTATATAGGGATCATTTAAAAAAGAAATTTAATCACAGTACTTTCACAGTACTTTCTTTACATTATTGAGTTGATATCATGCGTGCATGATATCGTGTATTTTATATGACATTAATTGTATTATTATGAACACAAAATTATGGATATGTTACCTTTTTAAAACGGAAAGCTACAGATAAGGAAACAGCAAATTGAAGTAAAATTGCCTCTGACACCATTGTTTTACAATAAAATTTAAAGAAGTATACGTTTTAATACGTTTAAAAATAAAGAATTCAGTCCGTATAACACCTGCGAAAATATAATCTTCTTGTTGCATTATTATATTGGACTGGCAGTATTGACTATTAGACGTGCCTTAATATTAACTAGTAGATACAATATAATGCATTTAATTGTGTTCTGCAAGACTAAGTTTCGTTTTGACTTAATTACCCTGTACAATGCAGAAGGTAATGCATAGTCATTAGCGATTGATTAGTTTAACAATTTCTTTGTAACTAATTACATGACTATCCTATCTTGTGCGTTTCAAGTAATCTATCAAAACGTTGTAAGAATCCAATGCAAAGTTCCCAACCCTGACCTATTTAATTCTATTTAATCAGATTAGTGGACAGTTTACTATGAGAAATTCACCACAATATATTCGTTAACAGAAGAGAACATGTCAATGATTGTGGTTAAATTCAATTAAACTTAACATCTAATGTCAATCAAATAAAAGGTCAAAATAGGGATTAATCAATTGTTTAACTTTGAAAAGAAATTGATAACAGTACTTCAAACCTATTTATACGCCTCTTCCAATCACGCAAGGACTAACGTTGGCTGCAATTTAATGCCACAACCTTTACACATTGTGTTTTTTGTTGTTTTTTTGCCTCTCAGACAATCGCTACGTCTAAATAGACAAAAGGTTTTTTAAGACAGTTAAGGCGGAATAGAATATCCGAATTTTTTCAAATTCAGATCGTTCCTTTGAACGTAAAATATCACTTAAAAGAAATTTCTTACGTATTAGATTACCAAATCACTTCAGTTTGAAAAAAAAATGGCGAAAAGCCGGATTTTAATATTTGGTTGCCTAATGATTTTCTTCTGCTGCGGTGCTGTCCGTAAGTGTTATTTTTTTCTACAGTTATTTAATACATGTACCCATAAAATTGACTTTCACCATGTTTATATACTGTAGGAATATACTAGTATATATTAATGTAAAAAATATACAAATTTTGCACAAGAACGTTTGTAAATAAACATGATTGTGAAATACATTTTACAAATTCGTTGATACAGGATTATTTATCGGCAGTGTTTTAACTTTAAACGAAAACTTAAATTTCCTTGACAAATCTCGACAGGATTTCTTTGTTCGCCAAGGTTAATTGTCATGATGTGAATAAAAAGGTTGACAATTTTATGCAAACCGTATTACACGAAATTTAATTTTAAAGGTAAAAGAGAGTTTAAATTACTGGCAGTTACAATGATGTTATAAACATTAAAATTTTGTAGATATGTTATGACCTAATATCATAGATAACAATATTCAATTTTTTTTGTTAAAGATGGGACTAGAGTACAACATAATATCACGTGCATTTAAGGAAAAAAAAGTCAGAAATTAGAAATAACCTTTTTTAAGATGAAAGCCAGGATAGTTGTTTTTCTCTTAAAAACAGTGTTGAATGTGAAAAACATATCACGACATCATGACAGCAGTATTTTGATTTTTATTCAAAATGGTAAATTACACAATCTTTATTCATGGCAAAAAAAAGGAAAAGATTGCATATGACCAATGTAGCAAAAACAGACAAATCCGTTAAAAAGATGACACACACACGCGCGCGCACGCACGTACACGCACACACGCGCTCTCTCTCTCTCTCACACACACACACGCACGCACACGCGCGAGCGCACACACACACACACGCGCGCGCACACGTTCAGTTAAATTTGAAATTAATTCATTTTTGGGTTCATTAAGTCTTAAATCAGATATGTTATACTTACGTTCAGCACGATATTATTGTTGTGTTTGTGGTATTTTTAGTTTTATCTATTTGGCATTTTCTAGTTGGCAGTATTCCTACTTAAGGATATGTTGCCTGCTTTTGAATTTTGTCGTTTGACGTCTTATCTGTGATATGCAGGCTTCAAAACCTCTAACTCCCTTTCCAAAATCCATTTTATTTAGTTCAGCCCATTGTTATCTCGTTTAGGGCATACACTTTCTATTACTTGGGGACCATACGCCGCTTGTATGGAATGGCACGAAAGTGTCTTATTGAAGTTTCTATGATAAAAGCCGTATGAACACATCTGCTGATGTTTCTAAATTTAAAATTGTACCATTTAAAATGTTAAAATGTTGAATTCGGCTTAAGCCGGTGCTAGGGTGTTGACGGTAGCTTGCACTTTACCGTACCGTCCACGAACAGTCTCAATCAAACCGAGTCTGTAGCAATTTCCAATTTGCCGTTTTAAGCTTTCTTTAGGGATTCTTATTTTCTGTATTTTAAATGAAAACAATTTTGATTGAAGCATAGATTGAAAAGTTCTCGATAGTGTATTGCACCCATATGTACTGTATGTCTCTCTAATAACATTAATAAATAAGATACGGCTACAGTAAGATAACTTTCTGGCCTAAGATATTTTGGAGAACACAATTTAAATGATTTCATCTGTGATACATGTACTTAGTGTTGTTTTCATTGCATACATTGTTGTTCATCAATTTTAAAACATTAATGCAGTCCGGCTTTAGCGGTACCTGGATGTAATACAACATAGAAATTTAAAAAATATATTTATTCAAACGAAACATGCCTTATCATTTTAAACATGAACGCAGTAACAAAATGATTTTATACACGAATTAGATGAATAACTTACTGATTTATTCATCCGAAATCGATTTATCGATATAGAGATCCTAAGTGCAAGAACTACGTTATTGTATTTTTAAGCATCACACAAGAATTACAAAATTAAATGAAATGTTATTGATGAGCTCAAATGTCTCACAATATCTCTTAACTTTTATTTGATGTCTAGGATCGTCTTCAATCAATGTCAACCAGTATTCATGTAAAAGTCAAGATAAAGAGCGACTTGAGGAGTGTACATTTGGATGCTGTGAAGATAGTGGAATTTCTAGATGTTGTACATTTTCACAGGATGTCACTCCTTCCCTGATAGCTTTTGGAGTAATCTGTTTAGCTGTTTTAAGTATAAGTCTTATCATTGCTGTATCTGGAGGCGAAAAGGACAAAGGGAGCTCTAGCAAACAAAATGGTGGCCATGGTTGTTGCCATTGTCACGACTGTTTAAAGGATAATTCTTGTTTTAAATGATGAAGAAAATTGTCGCAAATATATAAACAACAATTAGGCACCTAGTTGACAAACTGAGTTTGTATTAATTCACAATAGTCAGCATAACATTTTGTCATGTTATTTCAGAGAAGTTAAGTGTTGAAAGTGTTTTTTTATCTGATAAGATTTCTGTATTTCTATTAAATCGTAACAATTTTAATTTGGTAACGAACAAAAACAAAATGGTGGAAATGATTGTTGCGATTGTCACGACTGCATGCTTTAAATAAGAAGACACAATGTCACAATAATACAAATGAGTCACCTTGTTGTCAAGCTGAGTTTGCATCTATTCACAATATTCAATATTACATATTTGTCATATTATTATAATGTAGTTTAGAGTTTAATATTATATTTGTCCAAAAAATTACTTTATGTCTATTGAATCGAAACGTATTTAATTTGGTGCATCGGCAAACAAGACAAATATAGGACAAACTACGAATAGTGTGCTCTAATGAGCAATTCATAAAAGCCAAATTATTTCTTTAGATATAATAAAGTAATTACAATATAATGTGACCAACACCTCGCATGCCACATATTCGGACAGAGCTCTATCTGGACCATATATTGTACCTGACCAAAGATTTATTAAGTAGAACCTGCCTTGATGATGGTATCGCAATATAAGGCAGGAAGATGGCTTTGCTCTGTCTTTGCCCTGTCCTGTTTTTCTTTGGGGTCCGTCTGGGCTCCTTGCAATTGGTTCTTGTTGCTGGGTCATATGGGGGTTGCGTTCATTGAACGCCGCCTTTCCTTGTTGATCTTGTTTACAATATTCTATGATATCTAGATCAAGTACGAATATTGGCCATCTAGCTAAGTGATGTTAAAGTGAGCAGATTATAGAAAACCCTCCTTTACACCCAACTGAAGACCTAACTCTTTCGGCCAAAATATCATGGAAATTTGTCACAAATTTTGTTGAGTTCTAATTAACATTTTAATATGTGCATGTTCGATTAAGGCCATAGAGCCTAAATATGGAAAAGTTGATTTACAATCTCTATATATGTAATATGAATTGAAGATTTTGCCATTATATCTGTTCTGTTATTCAAAGTTGACAATATTTATTGCACCTTTTTATTTATAGCCTTTATTATGTGAGATATATGTGCCATGATGTCCTTCTTGGTTTCTAGTGCTATCAACATCCCTTTATAATATGCTGCCTACTTTTTAAATTTGCCTTTCGACAGCTTGTCTGTAATATTAAGATTTTCTCTTTCAAATTTCATTTAATTCAGTTTCGCCATTGTTTTATAATTAAGGGCACGCGAATTTATTTAGTTTGGGACCATACGCCGCTTTTCGTAGAAAGGCAGTGAAGGTTACATTTTAACAGGTGCTTGAACAATTCTACGAATCGTCTTGCCTAACAAGGTATTTTGCTCACCGGAGCGCAAAGTACCCACGATCATGTGATTTCTTATGATCACAATTTTTCTGGAGAACATCGTCCGTCAAGGCGTATGTACGTCATTGCGTCTGCGTGAAACGATTTCATGAAGATTTTTCGTTTAATCGGCCAAATTTGATGAAATTTTATTGGGACGTTCTAAAACGCTCTACTGAAACTTATTATTTAAATGTCCTGCTCCATTTAACATCTGGGTCTGAAATGCTGAAAGGAGATTTGTAAAGTAAAATCTTAATTAAATCGTCTCTGAAAGTGGATGGCATAGAGCTTAAATTCTTTTTGAGTATAATCATCTAATAAAACTCTGCAAAACTGTTTTCAAATAATAGCCCTGTGGTCGAAATTGTCCCTCGCTAGTGATCATGGGTTTTCGTTATATTAATGCAATGGATTTATGTTAGATATTTACCTTAACAAAATGTTCAAATCATAGCCTTTCTGACAAAATTGACCCTGTCCCGCTGATTATGCGTTTTGATTCTATATATACAATTACGCGATAAACAATTATGCGCACATTCTAAAAATATTTAGGGCTACAGTGTTTTTATGGCTTGAAACATTATTTAGTGGACCTTTACTTTGTGTGTCCAGATTATTATATATAATAACTGTTATATATTATATACTAAATTTATTATTTAAATCATAAAGGAAAATAATTTAAGTCTACAGTGTTTAGAGCTCAGATAATTGTCAAATCAAATTGCCGTGTTGATCTCCACACAAATTATTTAAGTGTACATAGTCAAGTTCATTCAAATTTATTGGCCAAGTTCCGGGGTGGTCATGGATTCAACAGCAACGACTGATTTTCAAAAGCAACAAGTAACTTCAATAGAAATCATTGATTTTCCATTGTAATCATTATCTTCCATAACAACTAGTGAATTTCATCTGAACCATTGACTTTCAATGGCAAAAAGTGACTTACACAGCACCATAGCAAACAGTGTAGAATACAGTCAGTTGAGCGATAAAAGGGCCATTTTGTTCCTTTTGTTATTTTGGAAACCAGTACCTTATAGGAAGCTATATTTCTTTTTCATCTAATTCGGCTTTAAAGACGGGACAAATATTGATATGAGAGAAATCTACAGGTCTGAAGTTTACTGAAGGCACAAAACCATAATTGTTAATATCAACTCAAAATGCTATCTTTATTTTAAATTATTGGTATGCTGATTATGAAAGGTAAAGTTTAATTTAGGTAAATTATAATTATAATTTATCCTCAAAGAGATCTAAAAATTATTCAATACAGAGAGCTTACACGTATTATTTAAAATAATTAGAAACAGTAAAATAATAATCTGGAAACAAAGTGATCCCTGAGAAGCAGCAGGATTCACAACAAAATTACATGAAAATTGCAGACTCGGATGTAAGTTTGATAAAAAACACATTTTGACGTTTGTGTATGTCGTAGCACATTAATATGCGTATACGTCACAAATATTCATAGCACTTAACTTAACCAGAAGGGCTAAAACAACTAAATTGCTTCAAGTTCTGTTTTTGTGCATTTCACTTGACAATTTGTTTCATCAGTAAAACAATTGCATCTGTTAAACTTTAGAAGTCTATTGTTCTTTGTTTTTTCAAAGTGTTAATAATATTTTATTGCTGTACCTGTTGATTCTTTTTATTGAATTTGAATACAATGGAGTAATTAATGAAATGTAGCGTGTAAAATGTCAGATACCGACAACGCAGTAGGTAAAATTCCATAGGACTTCATTTCTTTATCTGATCTAATCTTTTATTCAAACAGTACTGAATATTAATACTTGATTATTAAACAATTTATATTAATTATCTTCTCTTTACATATTCGTTATATAATATACTTAGCCAATTTATAACAAAATAAAGTCACGATTTGAATCAATTGCTTTTCGAATAAGGCTTTTGCAGGTGTACACAAATTTAAATCTTAATATTAAACTTTAAGATTAGATGTTTGCGTATCTGCCATATTTTCTCATTTCTTTTTTTCAACTGAATGGAAAAGATGAAAATAAAATGAATATAATTTGCCCTTAGATAGTCAACGTTTTGAAATATACAACGTATTTAATAAGTTTGACACTGTCAAAATGAGCTTTACAACACACTTTGAGGCAAATCATTGAATACTATTCAATTTGCATGCTTCCCACATTTTAACTTGCATGCTTCCCACATTTTAACTCGGCACGATATGGCCAGTTATGTGTTGACGTGCCGTAAAAATCCAAACAAACAAACACATTTTAACTTGTATCAAACAATCTGGAAAAATCAGGAAACCTGAAAATTTAACATTATTATTTGATAATGGCAGGATTCGTTTGACAAAATCTTCTTGTACGAGGTACAACCAAAAGAAAATTACATACATTAAATATTTTATTTCATTTTGAATATTATAATTCAAATAACATTTATTCGGACAGCATTCTTTTCAGGTTTTATTACGATATCACTTTATACTGAAGCGTTTACAAAGTTTAAACTTTTCCATGCTTTATGCTTTAATTTTCTTCTGGTTACGAGAAATACGTGAATTAAAACATCGTATAAGTATTTCATTCAATAGTGTAGTAGCTATTTAAAGTGTACATCATGGCGGTATCTTTATTTACAATATGGATTTTTATTATGTTAATCTGTTTCTGTAATGCCAGTAAGAATATTATATTTATTATATTTTGCTACGTATTTAAATTCAAATCAATTAAAAATTCCTTTCTAATTTGAACAACACATAATTAAAGAAAATAAGTATATAGATATTATGCTTAATTTGTGATATTTGAAAATACTGCTACACACCTTTTTAAAAAGTAGAATAACCATCTTTGTTTGTACATACAAATATACATTTTACTTTTTAAACTCTACAAATTATAAATCAACAAAATATGAGTACGTTAAAAAATGACTGTGTTCATTTTGTTAAACAAAGCGCACGAACTTGAAAATTTTGGGAATATAAGCTTCCCAAACATATGTTGCACATAAGACATGTTCAGTGACAAATAACATTATTTCAATAAATCACTGCGATGAAACTATTTAACTCTTATATGAGCAAATAATAATCTTAACAAGAGTTTCTTGAAACTTGTATTAAAGGAATGCTCATGCAATGACAAATATATTACAAAAATATATATAAATGATCTCATGTACTCAAATTACACTAAATGACATTTCTATAAAGTCCCAGCTTGGATTTTTGTATGAATTTTGTATATTTTTGGGTTGAAGCGTAAATATAGTTACATATGTTGAACGAAATTTAAACACCGGCATAATCACTAAATAGTTTTAAAACAAGTCATGTGACTTGAATAAATCCAGGAAGTTAAAAAAAAACAGATATTGTGGATACTGTATGATTGAAACAAGTCAAAGCCAATCATTTGTCATGTTCGTTAACTTTCTAGAGTTCACTGTGTCAAATATTTTAAATCTAAACACTCTAACCTGACCCATGTGGGTCAAGTTAGGACACCGCCATTTTATTCTTTATAAGGAGAAAAGTTTTGTTCCTTTGACTGCCTAGTGTATTCATTTTGAGGACATTTACAGAATAATGAATGAAACATTCAAAAAGAAGAAATGAAAATTTTGCTTGTGTCTCCATTTAATACAAACCCTGATTTTTAAAAAAAAAATATATATAGCTAAACGAGAATCAGAATGAAGCTTTTCTGAACATTACGCTCTGTACACGGTTTAACAAAAACACATGATATTAAACAGCAAAATTTGACTGTCGAACGGTTGGAAAATGTTAACTCCTTTTTATTCTAATTTTCGAACGTAAACTACCTGATAATTTCCGATAGTTGAAAATATGCACCGTTTCGAAGCCAATTTGCCAAAATATTTGATCACGAAACTATGTGAGTATGTGACTGATGTCATGTTCATTTAAACATGCGTGGACTGTTATAAAAACAAGGCCATGTGCATATAATTGTTATCACGAAATACTATTTTATAAAGTTATAAAAGATGATTTGTTGATTAATATTCTACTATTTTATGTAAAAATGTAGAATAAAGAAATAAATACAAAGTAAGATATTGTCAATGAGTAGAATGATATTAAAGCAAACAGAATTTAAAATATTAAAATTTAATCGGGCTGGTAATCGCTCAAACAATCTTTATCAGAATCAAAACTATTTCCACTTCTTTCAAAAATAAGTTTAATATCGATTAAGTAATGATTTAAGAGCATGTTAGCGCTAAATGTGAAACTCTTTTTTTATAAACTTTATAAATGTAATAAAGTAGTATTTAGATTTCAAGATATAATTATACTTAATCACTATGACCGTACAAATTGGCAAGGCAGCAAACAATCTGAAAATAGAAGCGGAAACTTTATGATTATTTGAATACAGCTTTGATTTAAAGGTTGGCAAACAGACATTTCATTGAGTACAAAATTGTGCAATGTGTTCGACGATGCGTGTTGTGTAAGATTGATTATGATACCTCGATTGAATTTTGAAGAATCACCGTTTAGGATGCTAACAATGCTTTTTAAACTTTTAATTATAATAAATTACCTTTATTTATTGGCCGATGTCTTAAATTTTAATGAGGAAAGAAAGCACACATCGGATGCTCTTTGGCCACAATGGTTAAAGTTATGACCGCCGATGCTTTAAATAGGTTTTGACACTTAGCTCATTCAGCTTTTGTATATTCACTAATTTCTTTGACATAAAGCATGCTAATTCTTTGTGATATAATTGGTCAGTCTGACATTAATGTTAAAAAGAGAGATAAAGAATCACAAAAAATCTAAAAACCTCAAACTTAAAAAAAAACAGTTTGATTGAAACTATTCATGGAAGTACAAGAAAGTGCAATCTTCTGTCAACGTCCTCGGGATTAAATATTTAAACATTGAAACTATGCTATTTCAAATTTATTTATATCCACTGTTACCGGAACTAAAATGATTTTTATACATTTGCCTGTACAACGTTTAATATTTGACTGTTGTCTTTCTAATACAGAAGGTAAATATCTTGGTGAGGCTGTTAAGATTTGAGGAAGAGAAGTTGTTATTTGGGTCAAAGTCAAAATAACCAGACTGAGAAGAAAGAATTTTACAATTTTGCTTTTTCCACCTTTATTTATGAACTTGTGTTTTCAATATATGGTAGGTAGGCACGAGGTATGACCCAAAAATTCTCGGCCCGATATACTTCTAGCCACTACACTGACATTTACACATGATACCTCGATACCGATATCTTATTGACGATTACTGACCGAGTAAAACGCGGTTTTACACAGATTAAGTAACATAAAACATACATTGATCAGTAGAGGGGTGTGTCATTTAGACTAAATGGAAAAAGATGGAATCAGAGCCGTCATGAAGTTTTGAAGGCAATGAAAATGTCGTGAAAGCAGTTAATGAGTTCTTTGAGGACCAAAGTAGAGAGTTCTATTTTGAATGGTTAAACAATTTGGAGCACAGGTAAACAAAGTGCATTGAAGTAGAAGGCGATTATATGGAAAAGTAAGACCAATAGTTGGGTTCTCTTGCTACCGAAAGTACAACGGATCAAGAACATTTTGATCCATCCTCGTACTTTAGGTGTAGTGAGGTATGACATGAGTTCATGCTACTGATGCATAAACAGACTGTTACATATTTAGTCTTACAGCTTCTATTTAATAATGTGATAGCCTACGGGACGTCGGTGGTTCTACACAGGTGCCCGTTCGTGCCAAATGCCCTATACTGTGTCGATGTGACGTAAAACCCAACCAAACAAACAAACAAATAAATAGGCAAATGAGTAGGTTCGTAGAGCAGCTTTAAGCGATATTCTTGTTTAATATTTTGAATCTTATTAGGCCATTTTTATTTGTTTTGCAGGGTCATCACAAAACAGTGGAAACACGAAGTCATGCAGACCAAAAGATACAGAGCAAACTGTATGTACATTTGGATGTTGTGGTAACGAAGGGAATGCTGCAAGATGCTGCAAATTTTCAGAACATAGCAGTTTTGTCATAACGGGTTTGGGATTACTATGCCTAGCTGCTCTTGTGATAGGATTTTTTGCTTATGGAGCAGGAAGTGGAAGGGAAGCTCACTGCAATCACTGCTGTAACTGTTACAATTGTTGTCACTCTATTAAAGCAAGTATATGTTGTTGTTGTCCATAAACATTCATTAAATGAAAATGTAAAATGACACCAAGATAAAAACAAAGCTTACTATTAAAAATAAAACAATTACCAGGTGTTTGAGTATCTACACAACTGAATCAGACTAAAGCTAGACATAAGTGTCTACAAATTAAAGGATTATACATACGATACCATTTGTAAATACATAAGAAGATTTTCGCCATCCAATAGTACGAATATTTCTGGATTCGGTAAACCGGTGATCCGAGATCGTATTTCAAAGTCAGAAAGTGTTAAAGTTGATAGAGCACAAGTCGCCTTCAAGTATTTTTAAAATAAGTATAGTGAACATTATATACGAAGTAAATATAATAAAAAAAAAATCAAAATCATTTAAGTATCACAAATAACGACAAATATTAACGGGAAAACGCTTTATTCATATCACTTTACATTTGATCCTATCCCGAATATCGTTGGTCTCGTGTCACGGATTATATCATCTTGTGGTACAAGGAATAACCTTGATGGAAGAATTCCGACCAAACCTAATGGCGGAAATGCGAAGAAGAAGTACAAAGGTTGATGTTTTGTTCAATTATCTTCTGGAGGCTTTCTGCTATATATCGATATAACTCGAAGGATTTTGTAGTATTTGATTGTATTGATTTTTTGATTGCATGAGATTTTGTACAATTAATATATTGCTAAATTATTGAAATTTTAATTCATGTCAATCAAACGATTCATTTTAAATACAACCATATGACATGTTCTTTTGATTATATTTTTTTCCAACTTGAACGAAAATAATTCCTTTAAAAACAAATTCAAGACCTACCTTGGATACAATTTTCTAATCTCATTACGCACACATTAAGATCCCGAATATTATAATTTATGCCATAACTAGAAAATATACGAATAGGCTAGGACATTCATGAATACTCTTTAAACAATGTTTTGTTTATATTTTGAAAACGAAACTACATACTTGTTAAAACAGTTGCCTCCAATGCCATTTTGTTCCTGGGGTTATTGCCGTCCGTCGTATACTTGTAAGCCCCTTAGGGTATCGTTTGGTATACAAATCAGTGTCGACACATTTAAAAAGTACTTGCAAGACCAAAAATACTGAAAGATCCTCGAAAACGAATTGTGCCAAATTTTGATGTCGCAAACAGTTCACGTCATAAATTTGTCGATCACAAATGCATTTATTACCGATTCTTCCATGTCCTTACCATTGATGCTTTGGCGTAAGCCCTTAGTCCAGAGGAATAAAAGTCATCACACAACTTTAAATACGATGCGCAAAAAAACTGGCCTCAGGTAAATTATTTAATAAATTGTTTATATTCTTAGAAAAAACAAACATGAATATATTTTTTTCATGACATGGTCTTCATTTGGTCAGATTTAAAACAATATTGCTTGCTTGCTTTAACAAGTGCGCAACATCTTCATGGCCTGACCCTTGAACTTTCCCTGAAGAATTTATGATACGAAAACATTCACGTAATCTTTATTTATAATAAAGATATGTTATCATATATTTCTGCGTCAGTGCATACCTTCTACTACTAAATCACTTTTTTCTCGGATGATAAATATTTAAAAGATAGTAAAACATTGTCGTTAGAATAGAGTGTTACATACCATTATGTAAAATGATGTCACGCAACCATGACGTTGATCACTTAGAAACACATTAGAGAAATAAACGTATTTCCTGCGGCTTATTGTCCTTAGTAAGTTGCAGTGGTTGCCATTGTGCTTAATTGTTCAAAATTTTTCTTAACACAGATTGTCCAAAAATGATATGATGAAAATGACAGAGGTTCAGATGTTAATATATGCATATTTTTTATTAACAATTAGTCATTATCGTCGTACAAAACGATATATTCAGCTCAAAATTCCTACTTAAATGTGACAGATTGCTTCTAAATTGTCATATCTGGGTCAGCAAAACAATTAAGTGGTATCAACGCTGTCTTGCTATACAATGTTTTTTTTTAAATCTTCCAGTTGTTATTGTCATGGTATTAAGTCCTATGAATTTAAAATCCAGCATATAACTTATAAAAGATTACATATAATGTCTCAATCACATACAATATGGTACAGGCATATTATGGAGCTATATAGTAATAAAAGCGAGTACATCAAGATACTATATTTACGTACACATATGCACTGTAAACAACAAATAAATAAACATGACAAACAGTCAGCAAGAGATCTTTATTGCTTATACTACATAGATTTGCCATCGTTTTGAAAGAACAACCCTGTACAGTACGTTTAGTGTACGTTCCAAACGGTTTAAAGTGTATGTTAATGGGTGCAAAACAAAAGCTATGTCATTCGTTTTAAGGCACATTATGCCTCAGACAAATGAAGACAAACATAAGTTCGATAAAGTTAAAATAATGTTTACAGAGCATTAAGAGTATAACATAGTTCTGAAAGTGAAATTATGTTTCATAAAGGGCACACAATACTATTTATGACCCTAAGGTTACATACTAAAGGTGAAGGCCTTGTGGTTTTTGACAAGAGGATTTTTTTATATAACATTTAAATCGATAATCCTGCTGACAGGGCTCCTTTTGATCCAAGTGCCAAAATTCGAACAATCTGTGTAGAGGACCACTAGATGATGTTACATGCCAAATATCAAAGCTGTAGGCCTTGTTGTTTTTGACTAAAAGAATTTAGAAAATTTGAATAACCCTCATGGCGGAGCCCCTTTTAACCCTAGGTGCATTATTTGAACAATCTTTAAAGAAGACCACTAGATCAAGTGACGTACAAAATGTCAAGGCTCTAGGCCTTTAGGATTTTGACAGTCAAGAAGATTTCCCTATATAACTTTATAAAAAAAACTGATGAGCCCTCTGGCATGACACCTTTTGATCTTTGGCTCAAGATTACACCATTTTGATGGTACGATTGTGACAGCGCGATGGTGGAGAGCGCGATGACTCGATGGTACGATGGTGAAAACGTGATATAATATCACTTTTTCACCATCGTACCATCGCGAAATCGCGATTTCACCACAGTACCATCGTGTTTTCACCATCGTACCATCGTTTTTTTATCATCGTGTCATCGTACTATCGCATTTTCACCACCGTACAATCGTGCATAACAGGTAAGGGAGGAATAAAAAATCACTATTGTCCAAACGGAACACCGTATATATACACTATCAAATCGTCATGTATAGTATAACATATATTGAATCGGGTTTTCTCGAACATATTTATACATAAAAAAGACAATTCTGGAAAATCCAGTTGTTAATAAAAATTTAATCAATGATATTGCATGATCATATTACATGTTTCAAAAGTTGCGTATAAAAGTTGCCTGTGACATATATGTCAAAGTCTTCGGTATTACGCAAGATTAAATAATCCATGCTAGTCTAGAATATTCGTCTGAAAAATAATATACATTCACTATACATTGTAAGGAGAGGTGACGGCTTATCAAACAAAGTAAGTGCCATTGTTTAGTAATATGAAAGTTCATTGTTTTTAAAGTACTATCCAATACAGATGACTTTTACTGTTAATACAGATGACGTTTACATTTTCCTTACAATGGCGATTTTGCAAAGCAGATGTCTAGCCCTTATTCAGAAAGACTGTATTATTACTTGAAACGCCTACATTACTTTGACATGTATGGCATTGTAGACATACCTCAAGAATGTATATAAATACAATGTTATAAAGTCCGTATGCAACAGAAAGCAGTTTCTAAATCGCTAAATATATAATTTAGTTTCATGAACAACATAATAAAATATTATGCAGTTTCAACAAATCCATTCTATTTCAGTAAATTCTGGTGCAATATGTTATCATTATTTACATTAAAGTTTATCTTAATAACATGCACCTAACATGTTTGCTGTATGCACAAATAAAGTAGTAAGAAATTTTGTTTCATTCTTGAATAATTGTTTGAAAACAAAACAACCTATTTTGTTATGTTTGAATCGAAATAATATCTTCTTGTTGTTTTGTTGTAAAAACATATATCAGTTCGGCCACAACGGCCTTCGTGGTAAAAATATATACAACAGGTAGTTGGCAGACATGCGTGAATCGCATAACACCTTCAATAAAAGCACAATTCTAAAACACATTTGAATATTTGGATTCATTCAGCAGAAGTACAATCTGTACCATAGTGAATTGTCTCCTATTGAAATAACCTTAAGGTATACATGCCAAAGCTATTTTGACGAAACCAAACTTTATCTCCTTAATGACAATATATTTCTTCAGTTAATCGATAAACTTGACCTTACCTATTAACATATTAAATAATTCATAATTCCCTAGAAAGTCGCTTAGCATTCTTCGAGGTTTTTCACTTAATGCGATACAGCTTGCCAAATGGAATGGAATTTTAGCTTTGTAAACATACAATATGTATTTATGTTAATGTTTTATATTCTTAATGTTTATATTTTATGTTATACATTTTTATTACAATTTTGCTCTATCATCTAGAGTTATCATTCTTGTTCACTGCACACCTCCTGAGTGAGATCTATCCATCTATGAAGTTTCATGTTGATATCTCAAAGGCTTTTTGAGGTATGCTCTGGACAAAAATAAAGTTTGAAAAATAACAAAGGGCAATAACTCAAAATTATGCAGGGTGGAGCTCCTCAATATGATCTATCCACCTATGAAGTTTCTGGATGATACCTTAAATACTTTTTGAGATATGCTTCGGACAAAAATGACGGACGGACGCCTTTCGGTGGGGGATAAAAATGTACAATGAGCAATTATAACTTATTTCATCTCTGACATATACATTTAACTGTCTTCTGCAAGACTAAGTTTCGTTTTAACTTAATCTTTATAATTTTTATTAAAACAGTGTTGAATGTGTTTGCTTTTGTAATTGTAAAATTGGGCTTTTCTCCAAATGCATCACCCCATATACCAGTCATAGTTTGGTATTTTGTTCTTTCAATAACAGAACAATTCATAAGTCAATGTTCCGTCATTCATTCATGATTATTTTATTTTATGTGTATCTAATTATCAGAATACCCTGCCTTGTGCGTTTTAAATTATGTACCAATGCGTGTAGGAGACCAACGCATAGCTCCCATACTGACCTTTTGTATTAAATCAGATAAATGGATAGCTTACGATAAAAATTCACATATTTGTTAACAAAAGAGAGTATAGTAACGGTCGTGGTTCAGTTTTATTAAGTTACCATCTAACGTTAATCGAATAAAAGGTCAATGTAAGCATAAATCAATTGTTTAGCTTTGAAAAGAAATCCAATTACCGCCATAGCTTACTGTACTTCGAACCTATTTATCCGCCTCACGCAAAGACTAAATTTGACTGCAATTATGAATTATTAATGAAACAGCCCTTTTACACAATGACGTTTTTTGTCCTAATTTTATTCTCCCTCAGACAGACGCTACTTCTAAACGAATAATGAATTAACCAACGCATGAACGTTTTTAAAGACATTTTAAGCGGGAAAAATAATATCCGATTTTTTTTTCAAATTTAGGTTTTCCAATTGAACGAAAAAAATCGCTTATGAGTAATTCTTGACGTATAAGGTTAGCAAATCTCTTCAGATTGACAACATGGTGAAACGCCGGATTATATCGTTTGGTTTTCTAATGCTTTTCTTCTGCTGCGGTGTTGTCAGTAAGTGTTATATTTTCTACAGTCATTAAATACCTGTACCTTAAAATTGATTTTCTTCATGTTTATATATATTAACGAATGAATATACAATTTGCACAAAAACGTTTGTAAATAAATATGATTGATTGTGAAATACATATTACAAACTCGTTGTCACTGTTAGAGTTATTTAGCGGCAGTATTTTAAAAATTAACATTGAAACGAAAAAACGTTAATTTCCTTAACAATTTTGGTGAGGACTTGGTTAATTTTCATGATTTAAATAAACAAGTTGACAATTCCATGCACACCGTATTACACAAAATTTAATTGTATAATTAAAAGAGAGTTTAAATAAATCGTAGTTACAATGGTGTTATAAACATTAAATTTTGTAGATATGTGATGTCTTAACATCATAGATAACAATATTCAAACTTTAAAAACGGGACAGGAGAACAACATAAGATTCACGTGCGTTTAAGGCACAAAAAAAATCTCAAAATTAATAAAAACCTTTTTTATGATGTTAGATGAGGGCATGATAGATGTTTAATAGTATTCGTAAATAACAGCGTTGAGTTTGAAAAGATATGATGGAATCCTGAAAGCAGTACTTTTCCTTTTATTCAAAATGTTAAATTACACACTCTTTTTTCATGGCAAAAAAGCAAAAGATGACATATGGCCTATGTAGCTAAAACAGACCATTCCGTTAAAAAGATGACACACACGCGTGCGCACGCATAAGCACGCACGATCTCCCTCTCTCTCTCTCTCTCTCTCAATTCCAAATTCCATTTTATTTAGTTCAGTCCATTGTTTTCTCGTTTAGGGCATACGCGTTCTATTACCGTACTTGCGGACCATACGCCGCTTTTTTGGCACGGAAGTGTCACATTGAATGTTCTATGATAAAAGTCATATGAACACATCTGCTGATGTTTCTAAATTCAAAATTGTACCATTTCGTGTTGAAATGTTGAATTCGGCTTAAGCCGGTGCTAGGGTGTTGACGGTAGCCATGAACAGTCTCAATCAAACCGAGTCTGTAGCAATTTCCAATTTGCCGATTAGAGCTTTCTTTAGGGATTCTTATTTTCTGTATTTTGAATGAAAACAATTTTCTTTGAAGCATAGATTGAAAAAATATTCCCCATGGTGTATTGCACCTTTATGTACTGTATGTCTCTCGGTCATCTAATGACGTTATTAAATAAGGTACGGCTACAGTAAGTTAACTTTCTGGCCTAAGATAAAAATATTTTGGAGAACACAATTTAAATGATTTCATCTGTGATACATGTACTTCGTGTTGTTTTCATTGCATACATTGTTGTTCTTCAATTTTAAAACATTAATGCAGTCCGGCTTTAGCGGTACCTAGATGTAATACAACATAAAAATGTATAGAATATAACATGTTTATTCAAACGAAACATGCCTTATCATTTTAAACATGAAAGCAGTAACAAAATGAAACTCCTAAGTAAGTTATTGTATTTTTAAGAATCAAACAAAAATTACAAAATAAAATGAAATGTTATTGACGAGCTCAAATTTCTCACAATCAATTTCTCTTAACTTTATTTGATGTCTAGGATCGTCTTCAATCAATGTCAACCAGTATTCATGTAAAAGTCAAGATAAAGAGCGACTCGAGGAGTGTGCATTTGGATGCTGTAAAGATAGTGGAATTTCTAGATGTTGTACATTTTCACAGGATGTCACTCCTTCCCTGATAGCTTTTGGAGTAATCTGTTTAGCTGTTTTGAGTATAAGTCTTATCATTGCTGTATCTGGAGGCGAAAAAGACAAAGGGAGCTCTAGCGAACAAAATGGTGACAATGGTTGTTGCCATTGTCACGACTGTATGAAGAATAATTCTTGTTTTAAATGATGAAGAAAATGTCACTATTATATAAACAACAATTAAGCACGTCTTTGACAAACTGAGTTTGTATTTATTTACAATAGTCAGCATTACATATGTGTCATGTTATTTCAGAGAAGTTAAGTGTTTCAAAGTGTTTTTTTCTGATACAATTTCTGTATTTGTATTAAATCGTAACATTTTTTATTTGGTAAATCGGAAAACAAGATGAGTAAATGATACCAACATGAGAGTGCAGTCTTATTAGCAGTTCAATAAAGGAAATCATACAAGCCATATAATTTGGACAATATGCACACTTTAACATGCCAGTTGAACATGCAAATTTGATTTGATACCAATTGGCCGACATTTCGACCAAGTGTCATACATTTTAGTGTTTTACTGTTATCAAATGTTGACTTTGTGTTAGTTTTGTGCCTTATATGTTATATAAAAAAAGCATTAAAATTGAATAAAAATGTGCAGAATTCAGGATACATATTTTTAAATTGATATAAATTAAGTAAACTTGGATTTCGACCTGTGACATACATGATTAAATTTGAAAGTACTATAAATTATAATGAGGTTTTCTTGTGATTATTTACCTTGAAATGCACATCAGTTTATTTCTCAGTTGACCTAGATATTGACGTAAAAACTGTATCCGATGCAAAATTGAGTATTGATATCAACTGACCTAGATTTTGAGCAAGTTAGCTTTTCATTGTTTTGCTGCTAATACAAGGTCCCAAAATCACCACTGTATAAATACATCTGCGAGTGTTTCTATTTTCAAGATTGGAAAGATTATATAATTTCAATTTCGGAAATCGACTTTTTAATTGCTTGATACATTGACACATTTTTAGTCATGCTAATATTGAATTTGTAAAAAACTACTAATGTGCCAATGTAGCTATCATAATGTAATTATATTCAAAATTTGATTTTATTTGTAAACAATTTACCGTTGTTCGTTGTTTGGTAACATAACGTTGAGCGGTAAGATTCATTATGCCGACACTGTAGTAAATTTATGAATAAACCATAATTTTGTTTATAACAGTAAGAGTATCCTACCAAGTAAAAAATACAGTTATACATGTTACGCTTTTAAATTACCATGAACTATTACTATACTAGATCTAAATATTTTAACAAAATGAATCTTCAAACAAAATGTGAGCTTTTCTTATCTTTATCAAAGGAGAAACTTCATATGGAGACCAATCGAACGTCGCTACGGACTCACAATCAGAGATGTTCAATGTTTGATCCTTGAAGAATGTTGGACACGGCATAATTATTCTTAATATTTTGTAGAAATAATGATTAACTTGCCTCAGTGTAAATATTAGTCATATGGCTACACAGTCAAAACATAAAAAAATCATATTAGCACTCAGGGACTAAGTTTTGCAGCTTAAATATCTTTGACATTTGTCAGCAAGGTTTCTACGATCATTTAGATAAGGTTCAAATATAGGTTATCTTGGTCAATAACTAGGTCACATAACTAAAACTGAAAAAAAGCTTAATACTCTAGAGGAAACATGTATAACTTTAATATATTTATTTGTTGTTTCTTTATTATTATTTCTAGCTAATAATTGCTTTCGGTTACCTCGAGTCTAAAGCTACAGTCCGTGATTGTTTTTTTGTGTTTTTTTTTCAGGCCCCACATGGGGTAACCCAATTTATTCGCTGCGTCATATAACCATTTGTGGGTCGAAGCACATCCTACAGTGGTTTAAAAAAATCCATAGGAACGGGTATACAAGATGTGAAACCAATGTAGTGAAAGAAAAGAAAAACAACACTTACAAAAAAAAAAAAACAAAGGGGAAAAAATCACACAAAAAATAACATCAACAATAAAAAGAGACGAGGACGACAATGCATTCACACTCGCACTCATAACTGTATTTATAACAAATAGTTTCAAAAGCATCAACATTATATAAAGTCCAATGCATGCTATTTTGGCTTGAATTATTTCTTAATTACATAAACTCAAAACAATACTTTTCAGTGTAGAAATAAGATTTTCTCAGCTGACGTTTTTCTTTTTAAAATAAAGACATACATTTTCTAAAAGACTCAAAATTTTACCAATATTTTGTAATCTATTATTTATGATTGCTACCTCTTTATTTGTCTTGAGCTTTTGTGTTATAAAGCTTTTGGCTGCAATCATTAATAAAGAAAGATCAAACATTTTACAATGACAAACATTCATTTCAAAGTAAACTAAAATAAGTTTTGTTGCGATTATCTTTTGCATTATAGCCAAACATCATTTCTTTTATACCCACAGATAAAAAAAATTCTTCATTTATTTTAAGAAATTCATTTATAAATTCTAAATTCTTTGACAATGGGACACATCCAAAATAGATGCCCAATTCTTTCAACATCATTACTACAAAAGAACATAAAGGACTTTCTTTTATACTTAATTTTGTATAAAAGATGATTGGTTCAAATAATCATGTGTAAAACTTTTGTTTGAAACCATTGCAACTTTGTCCATTATTCGGTACTTGTGGGCTTTGAGTTGTTTTTATTTCATATTTTATAGTAAGGTTTTGCTCCATTTATGTCTGATATAATATTTTTAAAGTATAGCGGTATGTTTAGACCAATGTTTTACTGTGGGATATTATAGATTTAGGAAATAGATATCAATTCTGGGTACATTGTTGTAGAATAATGCACGGTTTGAGTTCAAAAGCGTAGTAATATAATCACGAAGGCCGAGAGGCCTGAGTGATTAATTACAAAGCATTTGAACGAAGAATTAATATCTATTTCCATTCTAACACGTCAAGAAAAAATATAATTATTATTATAAAGATGGACTTTATGTTTGGCGGTTAAATTTGTTACGAATTTTGAAAACGTTGATAAAACTTTGTTTGTTTATTTTATTTCATTCTATAATTTTCCAAGCGAAATACAAATTATTAAAAGTGAAATAAATGTAAAACTTAACTCGTCTGCGACGTTAAAATAGCGTACTTGATTTTGATTGTTTTGCACGTGCTGTTCGGCGCTACATTGTGACGTCACGTAAACAACACTTTAAACGTCTGTACAGCGTTAACGACTGAATTAAAGATATTGGTGTTCGGATTCATTTTCTAAGTTAGACCATTTTTTTTCATTCTAGATAGTTTTCACAACAAAATTCGACAAATATTTTTTTTTATTTATAAGATTTTTCAAACAAAATGGCGCCCTCAATGTAAAAATACACAGGGAGATAATAAGAACGGCGAGTGCATTGTTGTAGAATAATGCACGCTTCGGGCCTTCTTTGTTTATATAGAAAAAAATCTGATAAAAACGTGGACAAAAAGATGAAATTATTCAAGAGATAGTACTGTAGCGTAAGTTTATCTTAAAGTAATGCGCAAAAAGAGCGCTCGCGCTTATTTGTCATACGTTGCTTGAAATACAGGAAAGTTCTTCTGAAATCCTAGAAACTGGTTGGTCGCAGTTCCGCAATTGCACGATAAAATCTTCTATGGTCGAATTATCGTACATTGCTCAAAGCAATCATTTCTAAAATAAATCTTTATTCATATTATTATATGTCGTTGATTGTAAAATTTAATTGTAGCCCGGAAGGCGTTATTTTTCAAACAGAATGCAGAAACTTCAACAATAATCAATTAAGGCTACTGCAAGTCATACGAAGAACAATGCATTTTAGCCAGATAAATCAGGATCTTCAAATGCTTACACCATATACGTACACCCCCGTGTATCTGCAGTGATTTGTAATGGATGAATAAAATCTGTATCTTTTATATTTAAGTAGAATAAATGTATATCAATATAATGTTTCTTTTGTTACCGACAGATCGCATGCCACATTTTCGGACAGGGCTGTATCCGGGCCATATACTGTACCTGAACAAAGATTTATTAAGTTCATGCCTTGATGATGGTATCACAATATAAAAGAAGAAATATTGCTTCTATGATATCTTACACAGGTTCTAATATGTGTAATCTAATTAAAGGTTGTTACTAAGTCACAGTGTATAGATTATAAAAAAAACTTCGTTAACATTCTACTGAAGATGTAACTCTTTAGGCTCAAATGTCATGGAAATCATTTTAACATATTGGGTCTGAAATGCAAAAGTAGATTTTTTAAAATAAAATCTTAATAAAATATTCTCTGAAAGTGCAATGTGTAGAGCTGATATTCTTTTTGAGTATAATCATCTAATAAGCTCTGGAAAACATTTTTCAAATAATAGCTCTGCGTTCATAATTATCCCGCCCCTAAAGTCATTGGTTTTTATCCTATTAAAACTTTAAACCACCTTCTATGGTTTTATCATGGTGAAACATTTACTTCTACACAACTAGCAAATTATAGCCTTTAAAATAAAATTTAGCCTGTCCAAGTAATTATACAATTTGCTTGTATGTATATAATTAGGCTATAAAAATATGACCTTTTCTCTAAAACATCAAAGGCTAAAGCTTTTTTCTATGACATAGAAAACTGTCAAGTAGACCTTAAAGATCATGTAACACAATTGTTCAGGGTTTTAAATCATAAATATGATGATCAAATTAAGATTTATCAATATTGTAGGTTCCAAAAATCATTATTTATAAAGATATTACCGAATTTAACATTTCATGTAAATAAAGGGAGGTAATTAGAAATGTATTGTTTATAAAGTTTAAGTCAAATTTTACAATAAGAAATACATGCACATATTTTAATAAATACATGTAATATGCAAAAATATTTGTAGTACGTTTTTAGATATACTTCGATGTCTGAAAATTGCTTTATTTGCACAATTATGTACATATACATGTATATAATTTCACTTAGTGTGGTTAACCACTTAGGATCTTTAACTTAGTGTGATCCAATTATTGCCCTTGTGTCAAAATGGACTGTTATATATTATAATCATCTTAAATTGATGATAGTGACTTATGCAGAAAAATAATTTAAGTCGACAGTGTCTAGAGCTTAGGTAGTCATAAAATGTGCCGTGTTTACCTTTACACAAATTGTATAAGTTTAAACAGAGTCATGTTCATTCAAATATATTACCCAAGTGACGGGATTTAACATCAACGACTTATTTCCCATAGCAACCAGCAACTTCAGTAGCAATCACTAATTTTTCATTGGTCATCGCAACAATTGATTCTTAATGGAATTCCTCAGCACCATAGAAACAGTGTAGAATGCAATCAGGTGAGCAATAAAAAGGCCATTATGTACCCTTTGTGATTTAGGAAACCAATACTTTGTAGGGAGCTATATTTCTTTTTATATAATTTCGCTTTTAAGACGGGACAAATATTGAAATGATACAACTCTACAAATCCTCAGAGATATCAGAAAACTGCGCAATACAGAGAGCATACGTATTATTTGAAATAATTAGAAAACAGTAAGTTTGATAAATATCATTTTTGACGTGTGTGTATTTCGTAGCTTATTTTGATATGCCGTTGCAAAAATTCATAGCACTGAACCTAAACAGAAGGCCTGATATAAGCAACAGTTGCCTCAAGTTCTGTTTTAGTACAATTCATTTGACAGTATGTTAGTAAAATTACATGTGTTAAGCGTTAGAAGTATATTGTTCGTTTTTTTAAAGTATTCAATATATTTCTTTATTTGTGTACCTGTTGATATTTTCATTCAATTTGAATACATTGGACAATTAAATGTTACGCGTATATATGTAGATATTCAGAACGGATATCGATTACGAAATACTAGTAGGTAAAATATACTATAGGTCTAACCTATTTTTATCTGATCGTATCTTTTATTCTTATAGTACTGAAAATTAACCCCTTTATCGTGTAAGTCATTTTGCCTTTAAGGTCTCAATACAAACGCTGTTAAATATTTCCCCTTTACAATATACTTGGGCAATTTATAACAAAATAGATAAAGTCCCGATTGGGAAAAATTACTTTGCGAAATATGACTCCTGCAGGTGGTGTCCAACACTTTGAATCTGAATGGCAAACCTTTGAGAATACATGTTTGCTTATCTTTCATTTTTTATCATTTTTTTTTTCAATTGAATGGAAAAGATAAAAATAAAAATAAATGTTTTCAATTAAAAAAAAATAATTTGCCTGAGTAATCAACCATTTTGACCCACATTTAATATCTTATGGAAAATATCGTATTATTAAATTTATGAAATAAAGTGGGCAGTCGTTATAATAATAAGTAAATAATGTGACAGCTTTTATATTTTATCTTTAACATGTGTGAATGTTTCTTCATCTACCTTTAAATAGTCAACGTTTTCAAATATACTTATTTAATAAGTTTAACACTGTCACAATGAGCTGAATGACACTTTGAGGCGTATTATTTTAAAAAAAAATGGAAAAGCGGTATGTCTTAAAAATTACCTAATGAAAATGGCAGAATTAATTTTTAAAACAGCTTCTTAAACGAGTAACAACCAAAGTTTACAATCATAACATATTTTTTTTTTTTTTGAACATTACAGTTCAGTCATAAAGATCGAGGGATTATCATTTGTTTCTAGATTTTATTACGATATCATTGAAGCGTATTAAAAGTCTATACATTTAAATGCTTTAATTTCCTTCCGGTAGGAAAAAAGGTGCGTAACATTAATCGGAAAACCTATATAAGTATTTCGTTAAATAGTGGTGTAGCTTTTTCAAGTGTACACCATGTCGGAAAGTTTATTTACAATATGGATTTGTTTTATGCTCCTCTGTTTCTGTGACGGCAGTAAGAAATTTATATTTATTGTATTTTGCTTCATATCTAAATTCAATTCAATTAAATATTTCTTTCTAATTTGAACAACACATAATTAAAGAAAATAATGATATAGATATTATGCTTAAAGTTTGATATAAGAAAATAATGCTTAAAATATTAAAAAAAAAAATATAGTTCGAGTTCATACAAAGAATGCGTTTACTTTTCAACTCTACAAATTTAAATCAACAAATATGAGTACCTAGTGTCGTTTTAAGAATACTGTCAACGTTCCCTTCACACGAACTTGATGTGGAATGCAGCTTCAAAAGCATAGTTTGTGCATTCTTTCATGCACATAAGACATGTTCAGTACCTAATAACACTATTTCAATAAATATTTGCAATGAATCTATTCAACCATTATATGAGCAAATTATATATTAACAAGGTTTTCTTGAAACCGATGTTAATACAGACCCTGATATTTTTAAAAATCAAGCTTCTGTTAAAATTATGTTGAACATAGTTTAACAAAAACGTATGATATAAAACTTCAGAATTTGACTGTCTGACAATTGTAAAATGTTAACGCAAATTATATCTAAATGAGGTTTTCTTGAGACTGATATTAATACACGCCTGGTAAATGATAGAGCTACCTCCTTCACATCAGAGCTGTCTCGCAGAATAAATATCATATTTTTTCCTTAATAACTATTATTTTGTTCCGATAAAAAAATTATTTGTATTCTAGACCTAATATCTACATGAAACGTATTCGATTTTAATCTAGATCTCTGTTTAAATTAAAATAGGAGGATAATTCATCTCTTTCATGATAAAAAATTCCATTTCAACGCTTAACTCGCTGACTAGGAAAATCCAAACAAAAATTATCAACTTTACGCTTCCTAGAAAATTTAATCAAATTTACATGGAATCGCATTCTTATAATTTCAATATTTGATGTGATGTTTACAAAAGATATAATAAAGAAAACACTTTACCTTTTTTGACAGCTGATTCTAGCGACATGCACTAGTTTGGAAGTAGCGATAGAGCAATTTACCGTATACCTCCGAAAGAGGTAGCTCTATCATTTACCAGGCGTGTAATACAGACCCTAATTATTTTAGAAAAACAAGTCAGAATGAAGTTTTTCTTAACAATGCTCTCTGTACACGGTTTAACAAAAACGCATAATATGAAACATCAAAATTTGACTGTCGGACGCTTGTAAAATGTTAAATCCTTTTATTTAATTTATTAGAATTGCATGAAACCAGACAAAGCAAAACAACAAACAAGAAAGTATATAAACTTATTAAGATGTATATCAAGAAAAACACAACACTTACATATGAATTAAAAAAAATGACAGGAATCACGATTTTGTTTAATATAGACTATCTGTTATTCGTTTGAATTCCATGCTTCTTGGACATCGCGGACCTAGAATCACTTGCCCCTCATCGTTTTTGGGGTTCGAATCCCCCCCCGGTAAATTTGGGTGTAAAAGGTTTTCAGGGTATCCTTTGTACTGTGAAGGGGCCCAATCAAAACCGGAAGAAAATACCGTATACTAAATAAAAGCCCCGCTAATGAAAGTTGAGTTATACCTAAAGAAAATTTTTCCCAAAAATTTTTATAAGTAACCCCAAGTATCAACTATAAAAAACCCTTTTTAACACTTTAAACCACTTTGCCCAAATATTTTAAAATATTCCGTTTTCCAGCCACCTTTTTTTACCGTCCCCATAAACAAGGCGGGGCCCCCCGGCAATAGGGGGAAATCGTTTGGGGACCCCCGGTTTTAATTTGGAGATCGGAGAGAAAAAATTTTCAATCATGTCCGGGACGAAGTGGGGGGTCATTTTCCAATGTGGCCCCTTTTAGGTATTCGGACGGTTTCCGAAAAAGGTTAAACTCCCCGGTCACTCGGGCGGAAATTCTTGGCATCCTCTTTCCCGACAGCGGTCGATATTCTTAAGGTATTCGCCAAGACTACCTGTACGATAAAAGTCGAAATTGCCCCTTTCGTTATCTGACCTATTTTGCAACAATCGGTAAAGGGCGTGTACTCGGGTAACAGGTAACCTCGAATATCGGTCGCCTGTCGTACATGTCGTACGGTTATTCGAATGGTTTAATGCTATCCTTTCTGATTTTCTTCCCACCCCTTTTAATTTACTTTCTGCTGTTTTAAAGAAGTAATATTACACTCTGGAATCAAAAATGTTTTCCATAAAAGATTGTAAATGAAAATTTGAAAAACTTTAAGAAAACCTCTGACGGTGTGTGAAACTGATAAAATATATGTGTGTTAATTTGGGAGTTTCCTGTATACTCTCCATCGGTTGCCCGTACAGGCGAGTCCTCCAGAAAGTATTAGTCGTTTTAGATCTTAGAGGACAGCGCAAGTTACAGATAGCAAAATGCTCCAATTTCAGAAAAAAATATGAACAACAAGATCAGTAAATCAGGACACCAAACAATCTTCTTCTTCTTTACCTATCCAAGTGCTTAAGCACTCATACACAGGACCTCGCTTTAAAGTCTCGTCCGAAAGATTTTAATTATTTCAGTTGGTCATCCCGGGAATCGAACCCACAATGTCCAGATTACAAGTCAAGTGATTTCACCGATTTATCACTGCACGCTGGCTGATAAGAGAATGATGGTAGTATTGAGGACTGAGTTGTTTGACGTCACTGTATTTGAGAACTCGGCTTTTGACACCCTTTACAAAAATTTTGTTTAATTTGATATACATCTGTACAATTTACCAGTTTATTTACCTGCTGAAAATATTTTCCGAATATACATTTCAATTAAGCAGAATGACAACAAAGCGAACAGCATTAAGAAGCCCAAACAGTCTTTATTAATTCTATTTTGAGTTCAGAAACAAAATTCTTTTCCACTTCTTTCGAACGGGCGAACATAAGTTTAATATCGATCAAATAATTATTTACGAGCATGCTTGCGATACGTGTCACACTCTCTTTTTATTTAACTTTCAAAACTTTACACAGTAGTAGTTCTAAACATAATACTTAATCACTATGACCATGCAAATTGGCAAAGCAGCAAAACGAAAATTATCTTTCTAAAAATACTCGGCCGAACTAAAAAATGGTTTATTTGCATATCGTATCTAAGGAAACATGGAAATGAAATCGTAAGGAACATTATATTGAGTCACTGTTACTAAAATAGAAAAACTGTTTCCGTACAATATCTTAAGTTTGGAATAAGATATTAAAATCAGACTTGGTATATAACAAGCTTATGTGAAGACCCCGGTTGTTATTTCCTTTCGACCCCTAGGGTCAAGGTGAAGGAAACCATTTCTAAAAGTAGAAAACTGGTCCCCAGTCAATAATAATAGTTATGAATGAAATATTGTATCTCAAACTTTATTTATAACAAGCTAATATAAAGATTCCGTTTGGGTTGCACTTGGCCCACTGGGGTCAAGGTCAATGTTACTTTAAATAGAAAAATGTGTTCCAGACTATAACAATAGATAAGAATGAGTAATTGTTATCAAACGTCGTGTAAAGCAAGCTTATAATATAATGAAAATAACTTTTCGACCTCCGTTGCTCAAGGTAAAAGTCACTGTAACTAAAAATAGAAAAATTAGCGAGCATTAGGGATGAGACATCCTAGAATATCATCAGAATAAGTATAAAGCAAGCTTTTATAAAGACCCTGGATGGAATTGCAACTAATCGAAATAATTATTTGTACACAGTTGACACTTCATAAATTATATACTTCAAATTTTGCTTCAGACTACTTACTTTTCAAAAAGTCAAGGTCGCTGTTGAGGGGTATTAATCACCTTTAGTGATAAGTCTAGTTTTCATTTAAATACAACGGTGTCTAAAAGGTTGACAAACAGACAACACGAATTCGTATTGGTACAGAATTATGCACCTTTATGATACTGAATCATGCTTTCTATTTTTGTTTTATAATTAATGGCCTTTGTTTCTTGGCCAATCGCGATGTCTTAAATTTCTATGAGAAAAATACATCGGATGGTCCTTAAACTTTTGTCACATTGGTTAAGGTTAATGCCACAGATGCTTAAAATAGGTTTTTACACTCAACTCATTCAGCTTTTTTTATTCACTAATTTCTTTGATATTAAGCATGATGATACTTTGGATGATCTTCTCATTGTGTGTGATATAATTAATAAGTCTAACACTTATGTTAAAAAGAGAGAGAAAGAATCCAAGAAAATCTAAAAACTACAAACTTACAATCGGTTTCATTGAGCATTTTCAAGGACAGTACAAGAAAGTGAAAGATTTTATCCACGTCCCCTAGGACAGGCTTAAGCAGAATTCAACATTTATAAATGGTAATGGTGATTAAGTGACTGGTGTCTTTCTTACAGAAGTAAAATATCTGGCTAAGACGTTTCAAATTTGGATGAGGATAATTTCTTCTCCTTTGGGGTCAAAGTAAAAAGGCTAACCGACTATATAAGATGCCCCTTCAATATTTTGCTTTTTCAGCCATTTTTTTTTTTATTGGTTTTTTTATAATTGTTTGAAGGGAATACCTCCTTAGGCTTCCTTTCTTTTTGGGGTAGCGAGGGACTAAAGTTCCAAACCCCCTGGCCACAAAATGATTTTACAGTCTCTACTGACTAATGTAAATTCAATAAATAGGCAAATGAAAAGGTGTTAAGTACAGCCAACGCCTTTAGCTTTATCCTTGTTTAATATATTTGAATCTTAAAAATACATTTTTTGTTTTGCAGGATCATCACAAAACAAAGAAAACACAAGGTCATGTAGACCAACAAATACAGAGCACACTGAATGCACATTTGGATGTTGTGGTAACGAAGCGAATCCAAGATGCTGCAAATTCTCAGAACATAGCAGTTTTTTCATGATGGGTTTGGGATTATTATGCCTAGCTGTTTTTGTGATAGGATTTTTTGCTCATGGGACAGGAAGTGGTCGGGGGGACTGTCATTGCAATAACTGCTGTCACTGTTATGATTGTTTTCACTCAATGAAGTGCTCTAAATAAACATACATTTAATTAAAAGGTAATTAAACTGACATTATTAAAAAAAACTAAGATTACTATTAAAAATACAACAATTAACAGGTGTTTGAGTATGTTCACAACTGAACCAGTTGAAACCATTGTCAAAAGCATTAAAAGGTGTTTGCCTATCCAATGGTACGAATCTTTCGGTATTCGGTACTCCCGTGAAAATATGAGGATAAATATATGATTTATGGAGTAAACCG
The DNA here is from genome assembly GCF_026571515.1 of Ruditapes philippinarum. Classification (NCBI taxonomy): domain Eukaryota; kingdom Metazoa; phylum Mollusca; class Bivalvia; order Venerida; family Veneridae; genus Ruditapes; species Ruditapes philippinarum. The sequence goes on along the minus strand of NW_026859547.1, from coordinate 47,528 downwards.
AAAATTGATAAACAGCGTTTAAATCCCTCGAAACGTTAAAGGATAATAATTTTGTGAAAAACGTTAGTAGGTACACCTATGATCCGACATCGTATTTCAAAGTAATAAGTGTGAAATTTTATATAGCTTATATAGCTCAAATCACGTGTTAGTTTCAAAAGAAGGTTGATCCCAATGGCGAAAAAAAACGGACTCGGAAGCAAACCTGTTGAAATATGAACGTTCAAAACGCCATTTCGATTTCTTTCATTAAGTTTGATAATTATGAGATTTTTATTATCGAAATATGAGATTTTTGTACAATTACAATTTTGCAATATTATTAGAACCATAATTGAAATTTCATTCAATGGAATTAAATATTTCCTATAAGTACAATCATATGACATTGAAGACATATTGTTGTTCAGTTGGTAGTATTTTTTCTTGTGTAAAATAATTGCTTTGAAAAACATACAATATCGTACTTTGCGATAAACACCTCTGATCACAGTAGGCAAACATTAAGTTTCTGAATATTTCTACGGGCCATAGACCATTTTTATGGTAAAAATGCAAAAACGATAATTGTAGTTCCTTCTTATACATGGAATTATTAATATAAACTGATTCTGGTTGAACTTGATATGAATATAAAAATTGTGCATTCTCAACAGAAGGACAGCACAAGACATTCATAGCTAGAATATATATGAATAGAAGCGGAACTTCATGAACACACATTGATATGAGTTTTTAACTGCTACACTGCTTTGTACATATTTTGAAAACAGAATCATATACTAGTTAAAATATTTGGCTCTTAGTCATTTCAATTTGAATTATTGAAAATGTCGTAAAACAAATAGCATTTTGGCTTTTTGTCAGGTATGCATTCATTTTCACCTCCTTCCATTTCTTTACGATTGTTGCTTTAGGCTTTACGAATAAAAGTCAGTCTGCTACGGGTAAGATTAAGCGCCATGCTTATCTTTTTACGGTTTTACAACCTGACGAAATATATGTACGATGCGCAAAAAAGTTAAACACAGCTAAAGTATTGAAATAATTATTTATATTTCATGAAAATAAATACTGCAATATCATTTTTTCATGACACGGTCCTCATTTCATCAGATTTGAAATCATTTTGCGCGCTTGAACACGTGTACAACCATTTCTCGACTCTTGATTATTACATGAAGAATTTTATGAATGTAATAAAAGACATATGACCCTGTTTTGGGGGTAGATTTGCAGTTACGTAGACATTGTAAAGGTCATAAAGCTTTACTGCTGGGAGAAAAAATCTTGAGGAATCTCTTCTGTAATTAGTTTAGGCATTGCCGCGCACTTATGTAGAACCACCGACCATCCATACAATTAATGGGGAGCTTCCTCATGAAACACTCGAAAGTCATCGTTGGAAATCGTAAGACAAGATAACAAAATAATAGACAATTAAAACTGTTGTACTTCAGTTCAACTTCATAAATTCAAATATTTTACAATTTTCTTGTTTAACTTCTTTCATCTGCTATCAAACATTTTCAGAAAAATCCGGTTAAAAAGTTGTACAAATACAGATGAGATTTGAAATTATTATATAAAATTTAATATACAAAGAACTATTAAATCATGCCGATATGTATCTATAAATATTACATGAATAACTAAACCGAAACAAAGTGAAAAACGTAATTATAATCTAAGGGACTTAATCAAAACAAAATTTATCAATCGTTGGAAGTGTGTGGTCTCCTTTCCGTAGAAGATAAAATAACATTTATACAAAGATATTCACAAAATCTCAAAACATGTTAATTTCAATGTCAAAACATTTAACAGTATGACTTGCTGTGTTAGAAGAACTTGTTTTCACAAACAAAGTAACACACATATTTATTTATATAAAAAAGTCATATATTTCTGCCTCAGTGCATAATGTTTTATACCTAAATACTATTTTCTCGGATGAACAAAATACTTAGAAGATAGAAAAATATTATCGTAAGACTACAATGTTATATATAATTATGAAAAAGGATGTCACGCAACTATGACGTCAATCAATTAGTAACACATTAGAAAAATCAACGCTTTTCCTCTGTTTTATTGTCTTTGGCGGTTCTTTGGTTGCCCGTTTTTAAAAATTTTTTAACAAAATTCGGAAAAACCAATTTTAAGTAAAAATTGCCCAAAGCTTTTTTTAATGAAATGTTTTGTTCACCTTTCCCGTTTTTGTTATGGTTTTTTTTAAAATAAATTTTCCAAAAAAATTAATTTATCCAAAAAATTACTGGGTTCCAAAAAAATTTGTTGATTTTTAACTGTTGAATTTTAAAAAAAAATAGCAGCTTTTTTTTGAAAAATTTTAAACATTTTTTATCCTAAGTCCCACTAAAAATGGGATCCAATAAAAACCTTCCCGTGCCCCCGGGAATTTTTCGCTTTATAGGGGCAACATCCCTTACATGTTTTGCATGCTTTCCCGGGCAAAGGGAAAGGTCAAAAAAATGTTTTGAAAAACCCCTTATCCAAACAATTGGGGGAAAAAAAATTTATTTTAAATTTTGTCATTTAACATCCTGACTAAACCCCCAAAATTTCAGCGAATTCAAAAAAACCCTGCTTGCCCGTTGGCGAAAATCCCCAAACTCGTGAGCGTTCGGTTTCCGAAACAAAATTTTTTGGGTTTTGGCCCGCTTACCCCCCAAAAGGTGGGGGTAGCGATCGTCGTGACCCATTTAGACCCGAGGGGTTAAAAACCCTTCAAGGGCGGGTTATTACTTTTGCGCACCTTTGAGTCTTTTTCAACCCCGAAAAGTTGAAAGGTTTAGTAGGGTTTATCGAAAAATGACGTTTTGCGCCCCCTGGGAAACCCGGGGAACCCTTTCGCCCAAGGGGGCCCCTATGGGGGGCAAGTGTTTAACAGAAAGTCATCGGGCTGCCCTTTTTGAAAGTGGGACAACGATTTTTTTCCTTTTGGGGGCCAGCAGGGGGGCTCGGGTTTTCTATTCTGGGAAAGATCTAGGTTTAACCAAAATCATTATGAACGGCGAATTCGATTTTTTAGAAGAAGGGGGGAAAGGTTTTGCTAAATAATTGCCCTCTTTCAGGGGGAGAGGGGGAAAGGGGGGTTTTTAGGGTTTGGGGGGCTTTAAAAGGGGCAGGGAAAAAAAATTTCATTGTTGTGCAAGGTAATTAAATGTTCGGGTTACTTTAAAACCAAAATTCGCATTTCCCTTAAAAGGCAGCCCCTGCAATTTTTGATGATGAAAATGAAAGGCCCTCATGGAAAGGATATGTCGCAGTTTCAAAACAGAAAAAAATTTTTAACGTACTCCCTTTGGCCCTGTCGTGTCAGGGGGAAAAAAGGGAACCCGGGTTTGAGCACCTCGGGGAATTATTTTGGGTAAAAATGTTCGAGTAGGGGGGAAGTTACAAATTTTAGGGTTTTGGGAAAAGCGCCTTAATTAAAGAAGGGAAAAAAACCGTAGCAAGTTACGAAAGGTTTAAAGGGCGATTTTCGCCTTGGGGGCATCAATAGTAAGGGGGCCATGTCTCGGTTTGGGTTCCCCCCTTTTAACCAAATTTCCCAATTTTCAGCGAATAAAAATGAAAATTTTGGAAAATTGAAAATTTAAAAGGTTTTCTTGAACTTTAAATTTTCGGCCTTTTCCATTCTCGAGCAATAAAATTAAACCCCGGGGTTTAAAGTTTTAAGTCACGTTTAAATTCTTTTCTGATTTGGGATTTTGGTAAAAAGTACTTAAGAAAAAGGGGCAAAAAAAATTTCGCCAAAAACCAAATTGCAAAATTTTTTTTTTGGGAAACCAAATATACAGTAGTGTTTTAATAATATACACCATGACACAGGAGTTTTACAAAATTATGTATAAAAAGCAATATTACGCAGGGATAAATCAGGCGACATGGATATCTTAATTTACGTATTCATAACAAACAATCAACAAAATAAATAAAATTTGGGTCTGCAAAAAGTTCTGACTATTGTTCTAACCAGTCTTATCGCATACTTTATATAAAATGATATCTATTATATCAACAAGAGGGCCATGATGGCCCAAAGTCGCCTCACCTGTATATAGGCCCCCGGAGCGGGCCAGTTTAAACCCCAGGGCTTTTATTTGAAAAACTTGTTTGACACCATTAGAAAGATGTTTTCATGCTGAACATTCTAAGGTCTAGCTTATTGGGTTTTTTTAAAAGAAGATTTTTAATGTATATATATATATATATATATATATATATATATATATAATATATATATATACATATATATATATAATATGTATATATATATATGTATGTATATATATAATTATGTATATATCTAAAAAAAAAAGTCGAGCTAATGAATGACCCCCGGGGCGGGGCCAATTTTGACCCCAGGGGCTCTTATTTGAACGAACATGGTAGACATCCATTAGAACATGTTTCATGCTAAATATCTTAGCTCTAGCTCTTTGCATTCTTTAAAAGAAATTTTTTTTAAGTTTTTACTATATGCATATAGGGAAAATCAATGGACCCCCTGGGGCGGGGCCAATTTTGACCCCAGGGCTTTTATTTGAACAAACTTGGTAGACACCCATTAGAAGATGTTTCATGCTAAATATCTTAGCTCTAGCTCTTTGGGTTCTTTGAAAGAAAGATATTTTAAAGTTTATACTATATTACATATAGGGAAAATCAATGACCCCCAGGGCGGGGCTGATTTTAATTCTAGGAACAAAATTTGAACAACTTTGGTTTAGACCTATAGATGATACCATAGACCAAATATCAAAGCTCTAGGCCATTTACTTTCAGACCAGAAGATTTTTCAAGTTTTCACTATATGCATATAATGAAAATCAATGACCCCGAGGGCGGGGCCAATTTTGACCCGAGGGCCATTATTTTGAACCATCTTGGTAGAGGTCTACCACACAATGTTTCGTGCCAAATATCTTACCTGTAGGGCCTTTGCCAATTCAGAGAAGAAGATTTTTTTTTTATGTTTTTAACTATAGACATATTAGAAAAAACCTATGACCCCCGGGGCACCAAAAAACCCCAACCAAGGCCAATTTTGACACTAGGGACAAAATTTGTACCAATTTTGGTTTTGGGCCCTTCAATGTCATGGCCCAATTTTAAAGTTCTGGGCCCTTTTAACTTTCAGACCAAAAAAATTTTTAAAATTTTTCCACTATAGGGTTATTTTAAGGGAAAATAAATTTACCCCCGGGGGGGGGCCCAAATTTTGCCCCTAGAGCCTTATTTGAACAAATTTTAAAATAGGGGTCTTAAAAAGTTTCATGTCAATTCAAATTTTCTGACCCTTTTGAAAAATAAAGGAAAAGTTTTTTTTTAGTTTTTATATTAATTTTAAGGAAAAAAAAACCTATGCCCCCCGGGGGGGGGCCCTTTTTGCCCCCACTAGGGAAAATTTTGGGAAAAATTTGGTAGGGGAACCCAAAAGATTTAAATACCAAAAAAATAAAACCCCGGGCCCTTTGTTTTTTCCAGAAAAGAAAGTTTTTTTAAATTTTGTTTTTTAAAACCCTTTTTCGGGCCCTGTGACTCATATGCAACGCCCGGGGGAACCATTTGAAAACTTTAAAAGGGGACCCCCCAAGGGAATCTTTCTGAAAAGTTTGGTTGATGTGCAGTCTTTGGGTTTTTCAAGAGGGAGTTGTTTATTTTAAAAAATTTGACGAGAAAGGAGCACGACGAGGGGCGACGGAAAAGGGCATCCAAAGTCAGTGAAAAAAATAAACACTTTTCCCAAAAATTAAAAGATATTTTTGGGAAAAAAACCTTTAAAAACCCCCAAGCTTTTCCGAGAATAACAATCCCCCCCTTTAAGTTTTTTTCCCTTGTTTTTTTTTAAATTTTTAGTTTTTTTCGTTTTAAATAAAAAACTTTTTTCTTGTCCAGTCAAAACCCAAGTGGTTGGGTGGGGCGATTAAATTTTAACATAAAAAAATTTGTTTTTTCTTCTGGAAAAATGAATTTTTATTTTTTTAAAAACCTTTTAGATCCTCAAAACCTCGGGGTTTTATGCTTGAAATGCCTTTGTGATGCCCTATTATACTTTCCAAAAAAGTAACTTACTGGCTTATTACCTGAACCTTCTTTTGTTTTATTATTAGTTTTTTATTGACAATTAGTAGTGTTATATAGCGTTTTACTTTTATGACAAACAATATCACATTCAGCGCAACATTATGCAGGTGATGCGAATCTATCATGCTCTAAAACTATGAATATTTAAAGGTTATGAAGGTAATATTTGCCATGTTTGTAAACAAGGACATTAAACGATGTATTTTAGCATGTAAATAAAACCAGCAAATATACATCGAGTTTAAGCTTTAATTTACTATTTTTTGTTATCCTGACAAATGTTAGATTTCCTCTTATAAGAAATGGGCAATTCAGATCGCTATTTCTACATATAGAATCCGTATTTGCAAGAATACCGGTTTTCATATTTTAGTTATATAGGAACCTGTTATTAAATTACTTATTTTAGTAAAATACGGATTTCGTACAACAAAGTCCTGTATTTTTCGAGTTTACGGATTACCGTATATCAGCCATATACGAACTTGTATATTATGTGGTTCCGTACATCTCCGTATTTCACGTTTCCCGTATTTCTACATGTATATATTAATGATATACGGAACTCCGTTCACTTCCGTATACCCATTCATTTTCCGCAGTAAATGTGTTTTTATTTATTTGGATGTTAATTAGTATTGGTCTGATCTTCGTCATGTCAACGTATTTTCTAAAAATATTATAGTACCATTGTGCTTTCGCATTTTCCGCGCGATAAAATGAAGCAAAGGACATATCACGAATTTGCCATTATAGTTACCTGTTCCGTGTGATAATTGCACAACATCCTATTATTGCCTATATCATAACGATGTAAATACAAATGATATGTGTCTATCATTTTTGTTTTTAAAATAGATAAATACAGAATCCCTAAAGAAAGCCCAACACGGCAAAATTGAAAATGTTGCAGGCTCGGTTTGATTGAGCCTGTTCATGGACGGTACTGGAAAGTGCAAGTTACCGTCCACGCCCCCTAGCACCGGCTTAAGCAGAATTCAACATTTAAACATGAAATAGTAAAATTTTGAATTTAGAAACATCCGCAGATCTGACAGAGAACAGAATAGCGATAGAAATATCACATTCAGATGCTCTTTCATTGGTTATGTTTTCTTGGGTTTCATATTGTGACAACAGGGGACGTGTTTATTACGTTTGTTAAGACACATAATGTCTTCTCAGAACCTAATCATGGTTAAGCATAAGTTCGATAAATGTTAAATAATGTTTTTTGGAGCAAGTTAAAGTATTACGTAGCTCTGAAAGTTAAATGATTTGTCTTAAAAGAGGTACAATTCAAATAATGCAATAATTCGACTGTCTGCAGTACAAATCACTTAAACTAAATTCCAAACGGTAATGGAAGCAAAGCATGTCTAAGGTTATTGTCAAATGAGAAATTGTTTTGAAATTTTACAGTAAATATCTGTTTCTCCTTTTCTCAGAAAGGACACAAAATAGCAAAGTAGAAAGTTATCAAACATTACGTACGCTTTTGACTACTCTCTAATTGACATAACTACTACAACGAATGAGTAATTAAAAGAAGCTAAAAGTAGACGTTTATTGCTGATAAAAGCTCATTCCAGGAAATAATATATCAAACACCAGGTGTATGTGCATTATTACTGCATTTATTGCATAAAGAATTGTTGAAATTTGTATGCGCTTATTACTTCGGTGTGGGTAAAAATTACAAAATTAACTCTAACTTTACGTCCGAGATTTTCCTATTACAGTTACTTTAAGATATTAGTTCGCCGTGTGTATACCTGCGCGAATCGACTGTTTGCCAGTTTACACTTTAAATATTTTCAACATTTATTTTCTTTCTAGTATCAGCTATATAGTTACCCGCACTCCAGAGCATGCCCATTGTTTGGCTCATTTTAATCTGGGGTTTACTTATTGTGACGACAGAGAACAGAATAGCGATAGAAATATCACATTCAGATGCTCTTTCATTGGTTATGTTTTCTTGGGTTTCATATTGTGACAACAGGGGACGTGTTTATTACGTTTGTTACATGTCTTCATTTTAGATTTATACATTAAGTTTTATTTGCTTTGTATATATTTATTTATTAATTTACTATTTTTATTAATACTGAAATGTTTGTCAAGTCAAACAAAAACCTAACAGACTCGCTTTTCATTTCTTTCCCTCAACAGTTCTCCATTTTCTGAAGAAATCAATGAATGCCCTTCAGTCCATGACAAAGTATTTAACGCTCAATAGCGCCTAACATGTTACCATATCCTGTGTTGGATATGAAACATTTATGAAACAGCGTACCAACTTTAAAGTAACAATCGTATATTGCACTAATTATGTTAACTTCAAAGTAAAGTGATCCCATGATAAGTGCAGTTTGCTCTTGTGAAAGATTCCTATACACAATATACCTGGTGCTTGCTGGTTCCATAACATAGACGATCTAGTTGCCTTCAACGCTGTTTCACTTTTATTCTTCTTCACATATTGATGTTTCTAAAACTGTCCGTGCTGACTTATTCCCTGTCCTGTTTTTGTTTGGTGTCCGCCTGGGCTCCTTGCCACTAGTTCTTGTTGCTGGGTCATGTGGATTTTGCGTCCATTGAACGCCGCCTTTCCTTGTTGATCTTGTTTAACATATTGTTAATTGACCTGTCAGCTTAATGATATCAGATTAGCAGAGCTATTTTACAACATGACCGGAAAAAGTCTTTCAGAGCATTGAGTTTTTTTATCAATTATATTTAATATTATTAATAATGGTTTACGAACTTCGAATAACAAAACTAGCTGGAATTGTAAAATGTTCTTGTATTTATTCACCAAGCAAAAATATACTGTAAGATATACTTATATTATACTATAAGAAATACGCTTGATTCGTAGACTCATTATAATGAATGTATATTATTTTTCAGTTCTCAAAACTGAAGACCAAATTGTCTTATCGACAAATTTACTATTCTAGAAATAATGAATGTAAATGAAGCTGATAAATCTATAAAGCTAACGTCGAAAATTGTCGACTTGCCCCTGCTACCAAATATACTTCAGTCTGACAAAACAAGATCTTACATTTTATTATTACATGTAACAGACCTAAATCAACAAAACGTGTCCGCGAACTACAGGCTTCACTGCACTTAGTGATTGATAACTAAACAAATGCAACATAAAAAAGAGAGCAGAATCCTGCAAAATACAGAAAAACAGAATCGCTAAAGAAAGTCCAACACAACAAAATTGAAAATGTTGCAGACTCGGTTTGATTGAGCCTGTTCATGGACGGTACTGGAAAGCGCAAGTTACCGTCCACGCCCCCCTAGCACCGGCTTAAGCAGAATTCAACATTAAACACGAAAATGGTGAAATTTTGAATTTAGAAACATCCGCAGATGTTTTCATACGGCGGTTATCATGGAACCTTCAATGTGACACAGTAGTGTCATTCCATGAAAAGCGGCGTATGGTCGCTTTTGGCTTGCCCTTGATAGTAAAAATAATATCTTTGCACGTTTGAAATGAATATTTGTAACGTAGTTTTTCAGCAAAAGTCAATCAAACTAAGTGAAAAGGGACCTAATTTTTATTAGCATTTACTGCCATTTTTAAATAAATTTCAAATTTGATAGTGAACTTTAATGGATACTCAACAAAAAATAATTTTAGGTTCATGTGCCTTATAAAATTTTGAATGTGAACACTTTTGTGACGTAAACTTGAATTACATATTTTAAGAAAAATAAAAAGATCGGCAAACGTAATTAAAGAAGTGAATTGACCTTTACAGATTGATCACGGAAGAACAAACTTTTAAATACGTACTACAATGTGGGAATTCTTTGTTATTTTCCGTATAAACAACAAAGAGCGTAAATGAAAAGTTTATTCTAAATTTAAACTCTTTTCCCCAAGTTTAGAACTATTTCTTTTCGTCAGAACAAGAATCATTTTTATTCAGAAATGTAATGTAAGAAATAACCCATACTCCGGATATGTCATAATTTATTTGGCTTTAGCTGGTTAAACACAAAATGTTAAATAAGTTAATAATGTTAAGTTCCATGATAGTATTTCCACGATTGCCAATGCAATATCCTATTAATTATGAAGAAGTTCTTTCTTATTATTGTACAATAATGAACACATAGAAATGATTTCGCGCACTTTGTATTTTTTTATCAACATGACTGTACATGTATCATTATAACCATTTCTTTGATATGTTTTTTCCATATTCCCATAAATTTACGTATTCATACAAACAATCAACAAAATAAATAAACATGTCGGCAATAGTTCTGACTATTGTTCAAACCAGTCTTATCGCAAACTTGATATAATATGATATCTTTATGTCAAGAATATAACACTGTTACCGAAACTTCAAGGCATATTATTAGAAAAAAACACTTACAGAAATCAACCAAAGCATTCGAGATGAAATACCAATCCTAATTTATTTAGTGGAGTTCCTAGTTCTTCTTAAGTTGTTGTTCGTTTAATAAAGAATATGTTATCTGGTCGAGTTGAAACCCCATTGGTTGTGGGCTGGACGATAAACATCTTAACATATACAACTTGTATTGCTTCAAGCACGGACATGTATTTCATTATAATTTTAATGTAACGTTTTAGAGACATCAGAGCCTCAGGCTCATGCATAAGTAATGCTTTTATCTTTATTTTCAAAAACCTCTTTTTGTAAAGTCCTTTTATAATTTTCAAAAAGTAACTCACAGGCTTATTAGCTGAACCTTCTTTTGCTTTTGTAAGTTTTTCTGGCAATTAGTACTGTTAATATAGTGTTATACTTTAATGACACACAATATCACATTCAGCGAGTGTACGGATCACCGTATATTAACCATATACGCACTTCCATAACATCTCTGTATTTCATGATTCCCGTTTTTCTACCCGTATATTTATGATGTACCGAACTCCGTACACATCAGTTTATCCATACATTTTTCGCAGTGAATGTGGCTTTATTTATTTGGGTGTAAATTGGTATCGGTTGATCTTCGTCATGTCTCGTATTTTCTAAAACTGTTATAGAATAATAGATAAATACAGAATCCCTAAAGAAAGCCCAACATGGCAAAATTGAAAATGTTGCAGGCTCGGTTTGATTGAGCCTGTTCATGGACGGTACTGGAAAGTGCAAGTTACCGTCCACGCCCCCTAGCACCGGCTTAAGCAGAATTCAACATTTAAACGTGAAATAGTAAAAATTTTAATTTAGAAACATCCGCAGATGTGTTCATACGGCGGTTATCATGGAACCTTCAATGTGACACTTCTGTGCCATTCCATGAAAAGCGGCGTATGGTCCCCAAGTAATAAAATGCGTGTGCCCTAAACGAGAAAACAATGGGCGGAAATAAATAAAATGGAATTTTGAAAGGGGATCAGAGGTTATGAAGCCTGTGTTATAAAACCCTTGTGTTTTTGCATTTTTCGCGAGATAGAATGAAGCAAAAGACATATCACGAATTGGCCATTATAGTTACCTGTTCCGTGTGATAATTGCACAACATCCTGTTATTGCCTTTATCATAACATAGATTAGCCATGTTTTTTGACGATACAGTACATGCGTTCATAAATTGTATTTCCGTAACGTTTAACGATGTAATACAAAATATATGTTTCTTTCACTTTTGTTTTTTAAGGCACAATCGGTACGTAAACAGGTAAACATAGACTAATACATGTTTGTCAGCTGAGTACGGGTCAAAATCACTTGAATTTACTAAATAATATTACTAAATTCATTGAATAAGACCACTCACAACTGTCAGTAGCATCTGATACACACGAGATTCGAGTTTCAAACATTTTCACGGTCTTTCAATCGCTTTCTACGCCATTAGGCATCCTTGTGTGAAACGTTGCGGTTTTCGTTGCTATTGGCCAATCAGAAGACTCGTTACAAAATATCGAACAGCTGATTGACAATGGCGTAGAAAGGAATCTAAAGACCGTGGAAAGGTTTAAAATTCGAATTTTGCGTGTATCAGATGCTAATAACGGTTGTGTGTGGTCCAACTTAATGTATTTAGTAATATTATTTAGTAAATTCAAGTGATTTTGACCCGTACTCAGCTGGCATACATGTATTAGTCTATGTTTACGTACCGAATCGTTGTGCCGCAATTCTGTCTACCAAGGATTTTTAGCACGAATTCGCTCGTTTCCTGAGAGATATTTCATGAACGGGTAGGGCTAGAGACTTGGGGTTGGTCTCATTTTGAAGCTTAATACAAACGTGAAATAGTGATAAAGGTTTTTTTTATTTGTCTTGCCAATTGTTTTCACAGCGGCCCGGGAAATGAATCCCTTGCTCGTAGGCTCGAATCTGGAGTTTCCGGCCTTCTCTTAACTTATAGTATATTTTTAAAGGAGGTCATTATTTACATTTTTTTTTGGTTTTTGACACTTTTAGGATGAACACAGGTGCACAGGTCCACGCCCCCGGTGCTAGGGGGCGTGGACGGTAATTTGCACTTTCCAGTACCGTTTATGAACAGGCTCAATCAAACCGAGCCTGCAACATTTTCAATTTTGCCGTGTTGGGCTTTCTTTAGGGATTCTATATTTATCTATTTTATTATCAAACTGGTCATAATTTTTCTTTCCAGGTCCGATACTCGTGCCTGTGGGTGTATATGCATTATAACTGCATGTATTGCATGAACAAGTGTTGAAATTTGTATGCGCTTATTCCTTCCGTGTGGGTAAAAATTACAAAATTAACTCTAACTTTACGTCCTAGACTTTCCCATTACAGATACTTAAAGATATTAGTGCGCCTAGTGTATACCTGCGCGCATCGACTGTTTGCCAGTTTACACTTTAAGTATTTTCAATATTTATTTTCTTTCTAGTAGAAATAAAACAAATGTATACGTATACGTGTTTCATTAGCTGTCCATCCTTATGTTTGTAAGATGTAATACCCAGATCGTTATGATTTGACTATAAACGGCTCCATCTCATGCAACAAATTGGTAGTGTTTTTTTTTTGATTTTGTATATTTATTGTCTGACTTTAGCTCAGATGAATTGATTTGTTATTTACCAGAGTGTATTATAATCATTGCTTACTTTTAAGCCATGACAGCCGGATTCATACCACATTTGTACCAGTAAGCGCTTTTTTATGTTTGACTATGATACAAAGGAGAAAAAACATAAAAACACCCGGTAATCTGATTTATACTCGGGGGCTACGTCCCCTCGACAAATCAGATAGCCTCGTCTTTCGATGCTCTTTCTATTACATAATCATTCTGTATAATTTTACAATAATGCTTAAAAGTTATATAGTTGTTATCATTGCACATCTGAATTCTGACAATTAAATGCTATACGTAGTTTAATTCCATTTTAAACGTTTGTTACATGTATTCATTTTAGATTTATAAATTTAGTTTTATTTGCTTTGTATATATTTATTACTATTACTATGGATACTGAAATGTTTGTGCTGTCAAAAATCTCACAGACTCGTTTTTCATTTCTTTCCCTCAACATTTCTCCATTTTCTGAAGAAATCAATGCAGGCCCTTCAGTCAATGCCAAAGTATTTAACGCTCAATAGCGCCTAACATGTAACAATATCCTGTCTTGGATATGAAACATTTATGAAACAGCGTACCAACTTTAAAGTAACAATCGTATATTGCACTAATTATGTTAACTTCAAAGTAAAGTGATCCCATGATAAGTGCAGTTTGCTCTTGTGAAAGATTCCTATATACTATACCTGGTGCTTGCTGATTCCATAACATAGACGATCTAGTTGCCTTCAACGCTGTTTCACTTTTATTCTTCTTCACATATTGATGTTTCTAAAACTGTCCGTGCTGACTTATTCCCTGTCCTGTTTTTGTTTGGTGTCCGCCTGGACTCCTTGCCACTAGTTCTTGTTGCTGGGTAATGTGGATGTTGCGTCCATTGAACGCCGCCTTTCCTTGTTGATCTTGTTTAACATATTGTTAATTGACCTGTCAGCTAAATGATATCAGATTAGCAGAGCTATTTTTTACAACATGACCGGAAAAAGTCTTTCAGAGCATTGAGTTTTTTTTTATCAATTATATTTAATATTATTAATAATGGTTTACGAACTTCGAATAACAAACTAGCTGGAATTGTAAAAATGTTCTTGTATTTATTCACCAAGCAAAAATATACTGTAAGATATACTTATATTATACTATAAGAAATACGCTGATTCCGTAGACTCATTATAATGAATGTATATTATTTTTTCAGTTCTCAAAACTGAAGACCAAAAAATTGTCTTATCGACAAATTTACTATTCCAGAAATAATGAATGTAAATGAAGCTGATAAATCTAATAAAGCTAACGTCGAAAATTGTCGACTTGCCCCTGCTTAGCGCTAATATACTTACAGTCTGACAAAACAAGATCTTACATTTTATGTACATGTAAACAGACCTAAATCAACCAAAAACGTGTTCCGCGAACTACAAGCTTCACTGCACTTAATGCTTGATAAACAAAACAAAATGCAACAATAAAAAAGAGAGCAGAAATCCTGCAAAATACAGAAAAACAAGAATCCCTAAAGAAAGTCCAACACAACAAAAATTGAAAATGTTGGCAGACTAGGTTTGAGTTTTTGTGTTCCATGGACGGTACTGGAAAGTGCAAGTTACGCGTCCACTGCCCCCTAGCACCGCTTAAGCAGAATTCAACATTTAACACGAAAATGGTGAAATTTTGAATTTAGAAACATCTGCAGATGTTTTCATACGGCAGTTATCATGGAACCTTCAATGTGACACAGTAGTGCCATTCCATGAAAAGCGGCGTATGGTCGCTTTTGGCTTGCCATTGATAGTTAAAATAATATCTTTGCACGTTTGAAATGAATATTTGTAACGTAGTTTTTCAGCAAAAGTCAATCAAACTAAGTGAAAAGGGACCTAATTTTTATTAGCATTTACTGCCATTTTTAAATAAATTTCAAATTTGATAGTGAACTTTAATGGATACTCAACAAAAAATAATTTTAGGTTCATGTGCCTTATAAAATTTTGAATGTGAACACTTTTGTGACGTAAACTTGAATTACATATTTTAAGAAAAATAAAAAGATCGGCAAAACGTAATTAAGAGAACGTGAAATTGAACCTTTAACAGATTGATCACGGAAAGAACAAACTTTTTAAATTACGTACTACAATGTGGGAATTCTTTGTTATTTTCGTATAAACAACAAAGAGCGTAAATGAAAAGTTTATTCTAAATTTAAACTGCTTTTTCCCCAAGTTTTAGAACTATTTCTTTTTCGTCAGAACAAGAATCATTTTTTTCAAGAAATGTCAATGTAAGAAACAACCCATACTCCGGATATGTCAATAATTTATTTGGCTTTTAGCTGGTTAAACACAAAAATGTTAAATAATTTATAATGTTAAGTTCCATGATAGTATTTCCACGATTGCCACATGGCAATATCCCTATTAATTATGAAGAAGTTCTTTATTATTATTGTACAATAATGAACACATATGAAATGATTTCGCGCAATTTGTATTTTTTGTTATCAACATGACTGTACATGTATCATTATAACCATTTCTTTGATATGTTTTTTCTATATTCCCATCGTGTTTTTTTTTTCTTCCATAAGGACGACAAGGCATTTGATTTCAGCAAATTTAAGTTCTTTTTTTTAAAAAATAACTATAATTTATTTTATTTCTAGTAAAGTTTCAATCTATTTGCTAATTTCAAAATAGGTTTAACAATTTGTATCAATCTCGCGACATGTATTGTTTGTGTTTTGAGAACACGTTTTTGTAAGCATAACCAATGAATTATTTTAATTTGTTGACATTGCTATAAAATCATCCACACTATTCCGAATTAAGTAACAATTTTCATGCTCGTATCTGCACTTTCACAATTACATTTTTATGAAATACACTTGTCCGCTTTTGTAGAGTTTTTGCTATAATCGTAAAATACGAGAAAAGAAAAACAGAATAAGCATTATTATAACCAAGATAAATATCAAAGGTGCTACAATACTGAATACTGACAATGCTATGCTATACGTCTGTGAAACACCAGGTGGCGCTTCTGTTAAATTCATTTCACATTCATGTTTGTTGATGCCACGATTATTTGTTATCAAACGTTTTTGCCTAACTTTATTATTTTTCAGTTCTTTTCCTATAATAATTCTTTGAGTTATCAATTATGAAACATTGAAGTCCTTTTCAAACGAGTCATTAAATATTACAACAACAGTTAGCTTACACGTTCGTCCTTTCTGCGTTATATTCACACATTGTTCGCACTATTCTGTTAATATTTATATGTCTATCCTAGTTAAAATTTAACATTCAACAATTCTCACCATCTTTCAAAATCCTATCCAGTATATTTAACACTTATAAACATATCAACAACACTGTACCATTCGCTTTCATTACTAAATCGGTTTTCTTTAAATACATGAAATACAATGTTTCTGATTATAAGTATAGCTTCTTAGCCAATAAACGTTCGATATACAATGTGCGTGTTGATGCCGTCTGCTAACAGATGTCGTTGCTGTTGTATTGGAAATAGTACGATAACCAAGTTAAAGTGACATTATGCCTATTCAAGTGTAGATGGTCAAATGACAGGTAAACTATAAATAAACTTGACATGTTGTAGTTATTGTGCTTACTTCTATATTTTACAGTGACAAAATACCTAATAATCAATGTCACCAACGGGCATTATATTTTGTACCATATAAAATCTCCATTATCTTCTATAAGTCAAACAATCATTTGCAATATATTAGATTTACTAAATCGTGAGCATAATGACACTTTAATATCTGAGGAAATCATTTATAAAATCGACGCGTCTTGTGATAGAAAAGATTTTTGTATTGTTTGAATTTTATATAACATTTTTCTGATATTAGCTATATCTGATTAAATGTTTTATAAAAATTTATAAAATGAATTATGAAAATATTACTTTAATTCCATACCCTTATATCTGATACTCGAAAAAGTTTTATATAAAATGTTAAATGTTTTAAAACTCACATTGAAAAGTTTGCCTATTTTGAATAAAATGTTCAGGAACTAAATATTATGCTGCTTTTTAAGAAGGATTTTAGCAGTTTAGCAATGATATCGCGCATGCGCCATTCGCTCAAAAGAAATGTACTAACATATCTGTTTTTCATACAGGCGGTATTTCAGAATTATTCTTTCTATAGCAGGTAGTTAGTAAATAGGCAACTGATATATACGTTTACGCACTTAAACACAGTCTTGTCTTAACTTTGTAATATATATAAACTTACCAGCCATATATACACAATTATTAGTATTCTGCATCCGTGTTCTACGCTATAAAATATTATATCATGTTAAACAGAATAATCATTTCAGGAAAACTTCTTGTTTGTGTGTTTTAAACCAGTACAATAGATTGCAATACCATATATGGCGTATCTCTCAGATATTAATTGCATTGGTTCTAAGGAAGGTTAAACAAGCACTTAGCGTTCTTCTAACAAGTGTCTGCTTAATATTAACTTGACAATAATCTTTAAGGTAAATGAAAATAATACGTATATCAAATCTACAAATCGATCATAAAAACGAAATAGTACAACGTTAGCTTAAAACTTCTTGCAAAACATGTCTTTATCGGTATTTCACATGTGAAAGAAAGGAAAGTTTTTATACTCCAGTTAATGTTTACTCCTCAACAACAAGAGTTTTAGAACCAAGTATGTGACGTTCATGGTCCTAATGATGTTTCCGTACTCCACAGTTTCAACCATTCAGATATAACAAATGAATCTAGCTTCACCACTTTACAAATAACTCATCTACGTATAAACCTTTGATAATGTACGGTTATTACGAATTTCCACGATTTATTACTTTGATCACAATAAAAAAAGGAAAGAAACGATTTTACAAATAATTACACCAGTTCTTTTTAAAGCCTGCAATTTATACTGTTTATAATTGCAATTGTATTTTGCAAGTGATACGAATGCTATAATAATCGATTGAGGAAAAAAGGAGGAGTTTGTTGTAATTGATGAACGTTGCATTTATAAACCGATAAGAACCCAATAAAGAAATGCCATTTATCATTCTTTGCTGAGATATTGAATGACAACACAGTATTTAACATACAATTTATAATACGTATTAACTGGGATGTTTATTTGAATACCGTCGATTCCAAGGTCGTGTTAGGCGGAATCCGATTATTGTCTTTCCTGTTTCTTTGAAGAAGGGAAATGTGTTTGCAAAATTACATATTTTTATAAAATTTATCAACAGTTTAGCAATTATTTTGCTCATTCCCTTTAAGGCAATATGCGACCAAATTTTTTGTCATACAACCATTTTTGAAGTATTGTTTTAAAGAATTCAAGTAATATTTTGGCAGAAGATATTTAGTTGTGTATAACTGCAATCCAATGTTATATATAAATGTCAGCGTGTCATTAGTGGGTGCGTTTGATATATTAATTTGACTGAGATATTCCACGTGATTATAATTTTAAATACCACGGTAATAAATAACATTTACCGGCAAATAGTGTCCAACCTTTTAATGTTCATGTTATCAATATGTAAATTTTGCAATTTTCTATAATCTTGAGGTTCTTAAAGAAATCATATAAATCAAATAATATCAAATAGTTTTATTATGTTCACTTAGATAATCATACAAATATGTATACTAAAGTATTGGTTAACTGTTTGAAACACTTCATTCATTATACAAGACATTGGTTTCTAATAAATATTACAAATACATATAACTTTTTTTCTAAAAGTTAAAAAGGATAAAAGCATTTTGATGACATTTCAAATATCTTAAATTCTCCATCTGTGCCCCAGTATTAGATTAAAAAGGCAAACAAGTTCATTTTCTGCATTTGATATCAACCAACACAAAAGGTCCTTTCCATCAATGTTTTATTTAATTAAAAACATCCCTATTTAATACGAAACAAGTCTAATACTATCGGTTAGGATAAGTACAAAAATAGTTCATAACTTGGTGACATCACTTACAACATTTTGTTTTCTTTTTACTCAATAGATATGTTCATTTCTTCTGTAGAAATTGATATCAATATTTTCTTTGTTTTCCAATATCAGTTCATGCTCAGCAATTATCCACGCACCAAAGAATATACTGCCTAGCATAAGCATTGTTTTAAAACTTAGTCTACATCTCTTTTTGCACTGAATATGTATGCACTTATTTCTTGCTCATCATAATTGTCATGTAACGGATAAACAGCCAATATTATTTTAAAAATATTTAACACAGCTGTGATACATGTAGATTAATTCATTATAGCGGATACCGTATTGTTTTACATCATCATGTATTATCAAGGTATTTTGTTCTTAGTATAAACAGTACATATGCAGTATATACATGTATTATTTTTATATATTGATTTATCATATGAGCTCAATATAGCTGCAATTGCAATGAACCAAACAGTTGTCAACAGAACAATTTATAAATCATATTCACTGGGTGTACTATCATATCACTGGCTAAATTTAATTTTCCCAATCTCAAAATATATCGTAGACTGTAAATTGCGCGTGCGCATAAAATTAGTTGTTTCATTTCAATTGAGAATATAGTCTTAGATTTTAAGTAATTCCTGTAATTATTTATAACTTAAATAAAACCAATGAATGCAACCAAATACAAATTTGTGTATCCATTTATACATTAATTTGTCATATTGGACGTTATTGCTGGAAAATGTCGACGGAATTGTGTCAAGTGGTGATATATTGTCACGAGAAATCAACATATTGTATATTTATCAAATATCAAAAGGTGGACAGAAATGAAGAGCAGAGTTTCCTCTTAATTTATAGTTCTGACTGTGATTGATAATAAGTCTTAGACAACGTATTAGACTGATTGTCTTTCAGTCTTTCGATCATTGCACACATGTGAACTTTATACTATTGTCTAGCGACTTACGTTAATACACACATATTGATTATAAAACAAGAAAGTGGTTTTTCTCTCATACCGAAACAAAATTTATCATTATGATTGACCTTCAAGTATTTTTTATATTACTTAAATTCTAAAAGCACACTAATAATGTAAATTCAGAACAAACACATTCAAAGTTATTGTAATAAATAAGTAAAAACCCATTTTGACGGTATTCCATTTCAATTCAATGCATTAGGGTCGACTCATGTTAATGCCTTTCACTTATTGAGTCTTTGTCCTACTTTTTTCATCAATGGGAATGTCTAAATTTGAAAATTTCTGACATGATAAATTGTGTAAACTGTCCTCATAATAACTGGGTAAACTTCGCGCTATTTTTGCAAGCCGCCGAAAAGCAGGTCAACGATGAAGTGAGTTAGACGGTTATGGGAAGAAAATCAACATCTTAAGCAGTTGCAGTACTCATAAGTCGCTCTTTTTTAGCGGTTTATTAATTTTTAGATATTTTTATTAGTATCAATCTTCTACGTGAATGATTTCCATCTTTACTCTAGATTTTTTATCGAGAATAATGTGTTAAATTATTAAAGAGAGAACTTGAGGTATATTACAAGTCCCTTAAATACTAGTGACGTACCTACTAAACGGATTAATTGGACTTGTCCAGCCTCGATTGTTTAAGGTCTATTGTTATTTGTTAGGATATCACGATGAAATGTAAATGTACTCAGCAAACTGTATAGTAGAGACAATTCTGATTACGGTATGCTATACACTGGTCCGCTGCTGTTAAAATAAATCCACATGCATAATTAACTACTGCTAATATCATGTGGTTTGCTGTCAAATATTATTATTTTACTTTCGCCTGTCCATTTACTATTCAATGTTTAAATAAACACAATTATATTGTATTTATTCAGTTGTTAACTACAGTTACAAAACGTGTATCAAAACTTTCTTTCAATAAATATTTTGACCACAGAAGCTTTTTCCTTTCCAGCTGATTAGTTTACGCTTAACATCCCTCAACATCTTTTAATATCCTGCCAGGCATATGAAATATTTACAAAACATATCTACTGCGCAGTATCATTTACTTTTACCCCTTCAAATGCAATGTCTGACATCATAAATGCATTACTCTAGCTAATTAGTTTACAATAACCAATAATACTTGACGATACCGTCTTCTATAGGATCATGTTGATATCATATTGCGAAACATTCTTTGTTTGTTTTATTTTTCCTGAGGAAACAAATTTAATTTAATTCTAAAACAGGTATAAGGATTCTCATCACTGATATGTTTTAATTATACTGTATTTACGTTACACTTTATTCAGTTTAAGTTATTTAATCAATTTTATAATGCATGTCTAAATGATTCTCAGGCTTTTTATCCAGGTGATCAAGAGTAATGATATTATAATAATATACTGCGAACAGGCTGCAATTTATTAACAAAGCGACGGCAATAAATTGCAATAGTAAAACATATCAGTGAATGTATCTCCCAAAAGAAATTAATGAAAAACAAAATAAATGTTAATGCTGCACATCAAAGACGCCATCAAGTGATGTGAACAATCACAGGTAATGTTCAAAATCATCTATGAGAATCGTTCTCTATTACAGTTGAATATCCAAAGCACTTATTAATTTTTCTTCATGGTCTTGGTATGTGCTCGTTGTTAAATAATTAAGTTGTATATTTTTGTGAAAAAGTATAACCTTATGCATAAATTCACAAGGTAATGCCATGTCTGAAATTCTGAAATGTTTGTCTGTTGCGACAAAGATTAAAAGGTCTAGTGGAAGCAAAATAAATTGGAAAAAGTAAACTTGAAATGACTGGTGTACTTTAAGTAAATTCAAGACAAAGACAATGTAAAGAAAAATATCTCTGTTGCGCCGAAAATATGTCTATTTAAATAATGATGCGAACTGCATAGTATTGGAATTATTTTGAGAACTGAAATAAATAAAAGAGAGAAGTAAGATAAAGATAAACTTTGTATGTTGAAATAATGAAGTGAATAATAACGAACAATATTACCCCATTTATCAGTCTGTATTAATATTTTGGCTTACAACAATTTGAAAGTATTAAACATACAGTATCACTATAAAACAATTTGATGTAAGTGTATTCGAAATGATTCGGATGAAACACAGCATAATAGTTTCTTTTTTCATTCTTTGATAACAGAAATGTTTTCATTGATTGGTTCCAGTGGCAAACAGTTTCATTGTCCCATTCTTGATGAATAATAGAAATGTGTTTTCAGACAACATTTTACTAGTGTCTTTGTTCCATCGTATTGGGAACGGAAAGTATGTTTTCATTTATTGATTCAACAGGGATAAAATTGAAAATTTACTCGAGTGGACAAAAAGTTAAACAGTTTCATGGTCCATTCTTGTTCGATAACGGGAATATGTTTTATTCACGAGGATCTGTTTCTAAACTAAATTACTAACAAATTACAAAAAAATTTTAAGCACTGTTCTTTGTATTTAAATATTATTATAATAAAAAAATAAAATCCAGAAACTCTCGGCGAAACATATACCATAATGTGCTTTCCTATATACAAATGCATCGCTTTAATCAATTTCCAAGCAAAAATGCAGTTGATTGAACCAATACATATTCAGAAACTTATTTCTAAAACATCTGTCCCCCATTAGCAATGTACATTTTTATTTAAATAATCAACAGGCATTGTTTTATTGTTTTCGTTTGAAACTTTATACTATAATCGTAAAATACGAGCAAAGAAAAACAGTAGTAACATTATTATAACTAGGATGAATATAATCGGTACAGCGACACTGAATACTGATAATGCTATGTTATACGTCTGTGAACCACCAGGAGGCGCTTCCGTCAAATTCATTTCACATGAACATATGAATATAAGAATTCCATTTCCTGAATTCTAATTCCATATTTCTTAACAACAAAGCACATTTCATAGTTTTGTTTTCTTACAGCTGTATAGCTCTTGAATAGTTCATTTTATATTATTGAAACAGTGTAAACCGTTGTCGACTAGTTCGGTAACTTTTTAATATATATTTTGGTCTGCACATACTATATTTACTTGTGTTTTTCCACACCTTGTATTATACAATTACAAAATATATCATTTTATCCTCTGTACACAATGAAAGTTTGAAATATACACACTTGAGACGCTAGACACACCATCAGTTTCTTTTGTATCTAGTTGATATTATCTCTACTTCAATAAAAACTGATGTAAACATTTTCACTCTCCATTTGCGCCTCTTGCAAAATTCCGCCTATCACATGGACCAATTATAAAACACCATTGCTCTTAAACATGTAGTATAAATCACATTATGCAATGAATTTGTTTCTTTGAGAAACTGTTTCTTAACCAGCATATGTCCAGCGTTCTAGAGGATAAACTTCCAATATTTAACAAAGCTTGTGGTGATTCCGTACTCGTTGCCTACGTTTATCGGACAGAAGTGTTTCCAATATTGATATTTACTTTTTTTGAGCTGTAACATGTTGGATTAAATCGTCTGGCAACCACATTGTCTAAATGTCCATGACAACTGGTTAATTGAATAATGATAATACTCCCTTCTGAATTATGTTATATCTATGACAATTTAAATAAGACCTTTCAAATCTTCTCCATAACAAACGCAATTGTTTTCTTACTTACTTGTATAGTATGAAAAATCTGGTAATTGAAAAAAGACTCCAGCCGTGTTATTATATTTTAAACATTGGCATAAAAAGCGGTTTAACGCTTTTTTAATTGCGATATGATTTAAGGTGACCTATAAATTGTGTTTTTGTTACATTATGAATTATAAAACACAAAGGGACAACTGTATTAGATTAACATGTGCCTCAATTCTACCTTTGAATATGAAATAGAAATAAAATGTCATTATATCTATTTGTAAGAAAATGAATTGGGAATGATAAATCTGTGAATTAATAACAAAAAACGTTGCTTGCAGCTAGGTTTTGGACATTTCCATGTTGCCATGACCATGCCTCAAGATTCCTGAAAATTTTCATAAAAATTGAAAAAGTATATAAAGTAAAAGTTACAAAAAACGAGGTACAATATGCATAAATTTCCCTTACTGCATTAGTCACGCAGTATAAATATTGTCATAAAAACTGAAACATTAGTTACAAATCGCACATGGTATGTAAATTATTACTTGACTCTTGAATCTTTTTTCTTTTAAATTTCCTATAACCTAAATAAAATTATATTTTTCTCAAGATTGTTTCTTTTTTTGCCAGCTCCAAATAAAAAAACAACAAATGTATCCTACATCCTATATTTCACAACATAGTAGTTTAAAAATAAATGATTTTTATATACGCTGTTTTTTAATCTTTATTTTAATGGTAATACATGTGTGTTATTCAACTATTATATATACGATTATACATTATAAATGTTTTGTCGTAAACAATGCTAAATGAAAACTGTATTGTATCAAATATGCAACAACGCAACTGGTAACAGCTACATGTCTGATAAACACAATGCAAGCACTTCTCTCACATTTATTTCACACTTTGATTTTCCTCTAGTCTGGTCTTGTTTCCGTTAACATTTTAGCAGACATGCATCCTCTGTTGATGTCAATTTGTTTCGTTTGTTCAGGAGTATAACGACCAAACTGATAAGCTTTCAATAAGGCTTTGAACTCTCATATACTTGTTGATGCCCACTTATATAGGATTGTGCTATTTTTGTACTGAAAGCGTTGCATCAATAGTATTGTTATTTGACTTAGAACCTTTGATTTTTCGGATATAACCATTTATAAATATTAAGATGCAGGTTTGTTTTGACAGAAAAATCAAACTGTTTTGAATTAGAATTGATAACTTTTGTAAAAATAATTTATAAAGATTGTGTGATTTTCAATAACCTTGTCAATTTCATTAACCTTATCAAAATAAATATCGGATCTTTGAACTGTGTTTGTGTTACCATATAAAGTATTGAATTTAATGACGTAAATGACTGCTTATCATTTTAGATAAAGTTGATTGATAATTATTGCAAAATTGTTGTTACAGTTTACAAACGGTGACATATTTTTACAGTAAAGAATGTTACACTTGTTTTAAAGTTTGCACTCTAACATAAATCAACCCGTGTACTTAGTATGGCAACAAGATGCCAAAGATATTATAGAAATATAATATACCTCAAATATTTAAAATCAATGCTTCGTGCTATTCTCAGCCTTAGTTTTGTAAAAATCAAATATCCTTTTAGAAAAATAAATAAAAATATTTTTAAAAAAAATTATGCCAAAAGCTGTAGTGAAGTCCCTTATATTATAATAGTATAAATATGGAAATGACATAATTTGCAAATCTGTTCCAAAATATACTTAATCATGTTAAATTGCCATCATGAATTTTTTTATTTTATCTAGAACTTATGATTAACTAGTGATAAACTTCAACACTCATTTTGTTATCTTAATAGCTGATACATTAGTTTAAAATTGTGACATTTTGCTTAATTATATAAAACAAACGTACAATAATGCGTCCTTTGTGAGCTTGCTTATCTTTAAACTTCATTAAATAACGGAGTGTCAATCGATTAATTACATCACATTATTTCAAATGATCAACTTTAACAAATGAATATTAATTGTTGTTACGACGCCGTGTAATCGACCGCAAATAGCTATTATGGTAAACGAAGTTTTCATTCAACTTTGAAAGGTTTCAGTAATAGTTCAGAATAAAACAAATTGTATGTTTGATAAGCAATAACTTACATTTCGATTTTGTAAACGTCTCGTTAAATATATTATAATAATTGGTTTAAATATTACTTTTGACATACTAGTATATAAATGAACGTTCCTATATGATAATATATGTTACCGAAATAATAAAAAGTTCTTGTATAAGAATTTTCTAAGATAAGTATGTATATATCGTTTAACATTCAAGACGCTAACACTTTACTTTTCTTTTTATCTAATTAATATACTAACTTCTGCAGAAAAAAAACAAGAATATAAACGTGCTCACTATATGCTTAATATTTAACGTTCAACAACTCTCCATGTGCAATATCCTGCTGTGCAAATGAAAAACGCCAAATCGACCTATGGTATATTGAACAACATATTGCTGTTAATATCTTTCTTTAAGAAAATGTTACATATCATACGTTCAGCGTTCGCGTGAATAAAAATCCAATATTGTATTAAACGCGTGATGATTCCGCACCCGGATCACTTCAGAAGAATATTTCCAATTGTAATTTGCCTTTTCTTAATTATTTGTTTTTTTTAATATCCAATTCAATCACCTGTTAACCAGATTATTGTTCGTGATAACAGGATCATTGTCTCTGTACAGTGTAAAAAGCTATATGAAACATTGTAATGAAATTTATAAAAAAAAAATGCTTAACTTATGTTGATGGTCTATTCTCGAAAGAGTTGTAACATAGAATGTTTATGCTAAAACCAAACGTGAAAACGTGCAAGAACATTAACAGAAACTATTTAAAATCGTTTCATAATGAGTTCGTATATCCGTCTTTCGCTTAAAAAATACACGAGCATATATTTTTCAAAGAAATCTGGAAACAAAGTGATCCTCGGAAACATTTATCACAAAAAATTACATGAAAATTGCAGACACGGTTTTATTGAGTTTGACATGAGGGATATGTGCAACAACCCTCACGCCGAGCGGTACTCAAGTCCCAATACTTTATAGTGCTGGCATCAATGATACTGAAAGACCAGAAAACTATTACAAAAAAAATATTTTTTTTTTCAAAAGTAACTCAAAAGTTTAAACTATTGGTTACAAAAGCTTTAAACACTTTTAATAAAATGTGTACATTTTATAACCGTTTTTTTTGCAAACCTTTCAAATAAAAGCAAGCGCAGCTTCAATACTTACTTGAAAGGTAAAAAAAACTTAATATTATTTATGTTTAAGACATTTAAGATGTTATACTTTAACAAATAAGAACCATTGTTATTTTCATCTTTAAGTTACACTGTTATTTACAATTACCTAGACATCTGTTGATAAAATTTTGCTGAAGCAGCCAGGTGTTAAAATTTTCGATTCACATTTGCCAAGTAGTTTAAGTATTACATGTGCTTCATAGGTAAAAGTATTGCCTCAGTAATTACATTGATACGTATAAATAAAATATCGTCCTTTTAAACAACAGCCACACTTTTTTATATTATTAGTAATAAAATCTCAGTCTGCAAAATCTTGAGCTCCGGTTTTCTTTGTTTTTTTTGTTGTTTTTATTTGATTTTCTTTTGTTTGTTTTGTTTTTCATCAGATGTTTACATTAAATTTTCTTAAATTAAAGAATAAGAAACAAATTCATTTTATTAAATGTGTCACTTATCTTTATCATATTACTTTCATTCTGGTGCAACATCCGTTATTATGGAAACAACTGTGCATGCATGTTTTATTGCGTGACGTATATCAAATTTATCACCAGCTCAATAATATAAAAATGGTATTTTTGTTTAGACTTTCTTTTAAACTTCAACGCCGAAGTGTTTTAGTCATTTATCTCAACCAAAATACTTATTATTATGTTAACAAGTTATAAATAACGTTGCACATTACTCTTATAACAAGTTCAATATGCTAAGGTGTATGCAATAAAATATATATTGATATGAAAGTTCTTTTTAATATTGAACATTACCTGTCTTAGGTCTAAAATCATAAAATGCGCGTAGAAATGTTATCAAGAAATATCATCATCTTGATGTATTGGTATCAGTAGAAATCTATGAAATAATACTTTCATAAAGAAATTAAATGTATATATTAAATGAAAAGGCTTAAGCAATAATTATACAAAATATTGCAAAACAAAAACTCCCCAAACTCGTCAAATAGATATATACTCAAAGCAAGATATTTTTTGATACAGATGAATAGGTAAGCTGTTCTTTCAGAGTGCTTATAATTGCCATTTCAATCTATAAAAATCATTCAGATCTTTAAAACGATTTGAATAGCGCATCATTAGTACGTAAAGAACCTTGATTTGATGAATAATTTTGTAAATATTTCAACACCTGTTTTACACTTTTAGTTATGAACCGTCATTTTTATTCATGAAATTGTCTCGCATGTAAACACATAATTGTTAAAAACCCTATTTTTTGTTGCATATTTATTTATAGAGTTTATGGTCTTCATTTAATTACACATGTCTGTCTAAGATTTATTTTAGTTTAGAGCACTTATTGTTATCATAGCAAATTTAATAAATATGTGAATCGATACATTTGTTACTTGTATATATAGCATATAGTAACCAAGTCTTATAGGGTTTACATCTACGGAGACATCTAGAGGATTTGTGTCAAGTGGCGACATATTTGCAAGAGTATTCTATTGATTCTTTATTTATCAGATATCGAACGTGGTGGACAATTTGCAAAGAACTTCCTATGGCATCATTGACCCTGACTACAACAACAGATTATATTTGTCTTCAATTCAATGACTGGTCACATGTGAACTGCTTGCTGTTTTATAAGGGTAACAAAGCGAAATATGCGGTTTACCTAGTGTTTTTGGAAAGGAACACTTCAAGTGATTCGTATCTGTATATCCTGACACACCTCAACGTTTTATCAATTTTCTCAACACTTAATGGTAAACAAAGTTCAACGCATTAAAAACTCATTGCTTTTGAAATTAATAAATGTCAAAATAAGAACAAACTCTCTTTAAATTCCGATAGAAATATTATCACATGATGTTTATGAGGATACTTATCCTAACCTCAGTAAAGCAAAAGAGCTGTTTTTTCCGCTGAGAGAAAAAAAGTCGTAGTATGTGTGTTACTAGAAGCTACCTTTGAATGAAATATAAGACTGCTATATATAACGCAATCTTAAATTATAAAAATGTACAAAAAGTATTGGCTGTTTTTAAGTACAAATTCATAAATAAAAGTAGTGCAATTAGATTTTATTATTATTTATGTAAAGGAAAATGGTAATCAAAATATAAAACACTTTGTAATGAATTGTGATACCTCATTTCTAAGAGCCTTGATAACAAGAAAAAGGAACCGGAAATGATCATTCAAAGTTTAATTAACAGCTCCGTATATTTCTTTTGCATAACATTTCGTACCTAGTCTCAATAGTACAACCAGCGAGATCAAATACTGATAATGATATGCCATACGTCTGTAAAAGATGGTGTCCCGCTTCTGTTGAATCCATTAAACAATAATCATATATCTAATTGTTTACCTTTGTCATTTCTGAGGAAATATTTATAAACACAAATATTCATCCTTTTTATGACGAAAGTAATTTTTTTATTATCATTGTTTGATTCATTGTGTCTGCTACAAAACCTACCGTTGAATCAGTTCAATGTTGTCGAAGTAGTTTTTAAAGGCACATCAAGCCTCAGAGAAATAAAATTCCCCTTCTTTTGAGAAAAGGCAATCATTAACTTTATTACCTTGAAATAATGATTTTAGAGCATGTAACATGCTTATTACCGAAACCGGAAGACAGTAGCGTTAAATGTGAAGTGATTTGTCATAAAATTGTCAAAAAATAAATTAGTATTTTGACTTCCATACAAAAGAATAAAACACTGTAACATTTTATATTGCAAAAAAGCAACAGAAAGGAGGTTAAGGTAACAGAACCTGGAACAAACCTTTGAAAATTCCTTTTAAGTTTTCATGACTTTTTTGGATATCAAGGACAACAAAATTATCCACATCATTTTAAAAAGAAATCAATTGATGAATGAAAATCAGTATTAAATATCAAATATTATTTATAAAACATACTAAGGCTATAAAATTACATGTCTAAAAAATATGTACGATAAAAAAAACAAAAAAACATACAATGCGTGCAAGGCATTTAAAAATGATTTATTTGAAAAGAAGGGTAATTATAATTACATGAAAGGGAATCCGTCCCAGGTTTGTTTCTAAATTCAAAATCTTACCATTTTCGTGTTTTCATGTTGAATTATGCTTACGCCGGTGCTATGGGACGTGGACATTAACTTGCACTTTCCAGTACCGTCCATGAACAGGCTCAATCAAACCGAGCCTACAACATTTTACAATTTGCCGTGTTTGGCTTTCTTTAGGGATTCTGGTTTTCTCTATTTCATCTTTGAATATCATATCATATTATGAAGTAACTTCATTATCGGTCTCCAAAAAACCAAGTCTATTTATAACACTATCTTTAATTTGGTGTGCCTGCAAATGTTTATTTACATTAATGTTTCATATTTTGCACTGTCGATTGTTCAACCTGAGCTGCGCCCCTCTCATGATAAACTGTTAGAAAAAAATTATATCCTTAATAAACTAAAAAGAGCTATGAAAAAACTCATTTTTTTCATGCAATTTTGAGTATAACAAAAATGAATAAATTAATAACTCTACTTGCACTGTGGGCATTTTAAATTAGCTTTTTTTAAAAAACCATTTTCTGATATTTATAAACTGAACGTCACACTATCATCTGTAGGTCAATGTTCATATGAAAATATCTTATTTTCTAAGTAAAATTGTGGGAAACAAACATTATTTCACTCTTAATAAAAGAAACTAATTGAACTTTTCCGAACATGTGGATTTTAACTTATCATTTTGTACATGCATCTGATCTGTTGTAAGTTACAATAATGTGTTAAGATATTGAACTTTCCTAGTTTTTCTTCTATATATAGCTTGTCAATTATTAACTTGTTATCGTCCATAGTCTATTTGCTTTCATCTTGACTTATTTTTCTAAATTTGAGAACGAACAATTTTGCAACTCTTTTATCGGTTATTGCCGGTCGGGTGCTTTTGTTACATAATGATTTCAATCTGAGCATTTAACTGAAAAAAATACAGTTTAGTTTTTTTAATCTTAAGTGGTTTGTAGCGTAAGGAAAGCCATTTTTAACAAAGACACAAATTTAAACCTTTTCAATGCAAATCTTTTAAAATATTTTTGTAAAAAACACGGAAATGGAAAATCACATACCAATGTCAAAGGAACTATTTTAAGAAATAAACGATCGTCATGATAAACATTTTTTTCAAACAAAGAGATAAGGCTCCAACAAAGCAATGTCAGTTGCTGATAAAGTTGTATTTCTTGACACTAATGATATGTTTCGATTTTTTTACCAGTTGCAGCGGCAATTGATCATTTCTACAAAAGATTGCAAACACTTTTCGTAAAGATATTTTAGATAGGATAATGCAAGTGCTAGGAAATTTTAATTGATGAAAATGTGTATGCCATTCTTAACGGCTGAACATTCTATCATTAATCGCATTTGGACAGTTTTATCACATGTGTTTGATAAAGTTCAAAGACACAATTAAAAGGACATTGTGTGAAAATAATCTATATTTACTAAGAATTTCAACATGAAAGTAGATTTTAGCATAATTATATCAAAACTGCTTAGGGTTGTATTTGAAATGTGTTTCAAAATGAGGTATAAACATAGAACACATTTTATGTGGGTTCGCTTGACACTTGATACCAAATGCACTAAGAGATATTACTGCAGAGCAATGAGGAAAATAAAACAACAACAAAAACAATAAGATTGTTCTAATTGGTATACGTATTCAGAAATTGTGAATTGCATTATTATTTTGCATTATAGAAATATATCACTGTAGCTGGTATTGAATTACTTATGACTGATTTTCTGTAATGTTTAATTATCTGTTAATGTTACCATGAATTATACATTTACAAGATATTTGATCTTCATCTTTCAGTATTCGTATATCGCACACGGGTCCTTGATAATGTCAAGAAAAGGTCAAGCTTAATGATATTGATCACATAAATATATACTATGTCAGAAAATATTGATACTAGTAATTGCTAGTCAGTATCTTTGTTAGTGTAAAGTAAAAACATTTTGATTTCACACAAAAAAGAAATGTTAAATAATATGCTTAACATTTTACGCACTATTGATAGTCACAAAATAAATGTCAATAAAAAATGGCAGTTTGTAAAAGGAAATGACCAATTTTACTTGTCATTTAATAAGGAAGACAGCTTCCCATGCAAAGTTCAGTCATTCGTTCATTCAAATTTATTTAGACATTAACATGATTAAAGTAAGCATTTTAGAGATTTCAATAAATTTCTGTGATTAAAATATTGAACTCAAGGATGTACATAATATATCTATAGTAATCAACATATAGCTAATTTTCGTCCAGTTTGTCCAGGCAGTTTTGTCGAACAAACCGAAGCCGATAATTTTTGAAAATAATTATCCATTATTAAGTTTGGTTTTGCTCATTTATCACACCAGTTATCAGATGATTGGTCTATGTTAAAAATGCTACTGACAACAATCTAAAATACAAAAAGGATATTTGTGAGGTTTTTTCTTTTTGCGATAAGATGAAATCATGATTTGAATGATGAAAAACAACAGTACTCCATTTATCACTTTGTATTGACATGTTGTATAACAACAAATTAACTTACAATAATATTCAAAATAAATAGGAAATGATTTATTTAAGAATGCAGTCCATTAAGTTCAGTTCGAAAATGTGTAGTTCTGTGTTAAATAATTACAAATAAATAATTACAAATCCGAACACAATCGAAAGTTTCTGTTTCTAACAAAAATTACGGCTCAAGCTTTAGAAAACATTTTGAACACAGTACTATGGATCTAACCTCTTTTGAAAGACCTCGAACCTACTGTAGAAACTGAATTTTCAATTTTTATTGCGTGGAACTGCACACAGATATTTATCCAAACACCGATTTCCAAAATGTATTTCAATTATCAAAACATCTATCTTCGAGGATCTATTTCCATATTTGAAAGTTTGTTACATTTTAGCATTAACATGTTTTATGTTTCAATTGTATTGTCTGTGCTGAAACATGTATTTTATAACCGTAAAATACGAGCAAAGAAAAACAGCAATAACATAATTATAACAAGTATGAATATAATAGGTGCAGCGACACTGAATACTGATAATGCAATGGTATACGTCTGTGACCCACTAGGTGGCGCTACCGTTAAATTCATGTCAGATTAAAATTCCATATCCGGTATTTCTCCTTTCCGTGTCTTTAACAAAATTATTTTTTCAAGTATTTACAGTTTCGTTACTTTCGTATATCTCATTCCATATGATAACAATATGTTGGCTCCAATAATTTCACTTTTTATATTCGTATATATGTTCCATGCAACATTTAATTTAACGTTTTTATTTCAACGAAAGCTTTATTTTTTCTTACAAAAATCATATTTATAAACAAATAAGTTCCTGTGTAAGAATAATATCGGTCGAGATAAAATGCAATATATATCCTCTTCACTAGGGGAAATCATTGAAACATTCCAGACGCTACACTTATCATTTTAGTTTTCATCTAATTGATATTTTCAGTTCTTCGGAAGAAATTGCCACTGTATGCCAAATATTTAACACTCAACAACTTTGCACGTTCGCCTCTTGCGATATTGTGACTGACATATGGAATGTTTTTAAAACATCAAATGGAACGTGTAGTATCGATAACAGTTTTTTCATTGAATTTGTTTCTTTGAGAAACTGTTTCTTTATCATCATATGTGCAACGTCCTACTGGATAAACTTCCAATATTGAATATAAAGCGTGATGATTATAGTATGCTCGTTGCCAACGGCATCGGACAATAGCTTTTCCAATATTGGTATTTGCTTTTGTTGATCTGCAAAATGTTCGAGTCAATCGTCTGTCAACTAAAACTGTCCAGACGTTTTTATTCTTATATAACAGGTTCACTTTATCAAAAATTCTGAATTATAATCTAAATAATAATTTTAATACTGTAAAGCAAACCTTTTACAAATGTTTTTCTTTATTACACGTGTATCTTAAGCTTTACTTGAAAGATACAGTGGTACAACAATTTCAATATTTCGATATACTTCTGAAAATTGGCATTACTTCTCTGTGATGCACTTTTAATTGCGTTTGTAATTTACTATTTCCTATAAATGTGTTTGTACAATTATGCTAAAATAAGCCGATATTAAAAGTGTAAGCTTCACATCTGCCAAGTTGTTCAAGTTTTACCTTTGTTATAGTAAGAGGACTGTGTAGAGAAGATGAAATCTCAGCATTAATGTTGATATAAAAAAATACATCATCATTCCCTTAGGTTAAAACCACAAACTGTTGCGAGTATTTAAATGTTTTTAAATGGCACAGTGGCTTATATATTATTGTGTGTGTTTGGCCTTTATGAAGGTGACATTTAAAATAAATAAACACAAAACTTATTTTAAAACTTATTTAAACGTTCCAATACGTTGTGCAAAGTTGTTCTAAAAGTTAGATTCCGCGCAAAAAATCTGTCAAGAAAGTTAATATAACAAAAAGATAGCAAAAACCATTTGAAAATGGTTTGGTACATTCAGTTGTTTTTTCTGTGAATTTTTCTGGTATTCTAAGTAGATTCTGTCAAGAAAGTTAATATAAGAAAAAGATAGCAAAAACCATTTGAAAATGGTTTGGTACATTCAGTTGTTTTTTGCTGTGAATTTTTCTGGTATTCTAAGTAGATTCTGTGAAGAGTTGTTCTGTATATATCGACAAAATGTAACTCATACACGTGTGATGAATTGAAAAGGAATCGAAAAATGCAAATGAATCGGATACACTTTATTTTCGTTGGATACGTATATATGGGTTCAAAACAAAAGAAAATATTTAAATTATGTTTTTGGCAAATTGTCTTATTTTTATAATAATTTTATAATAATATACTAATTTCCGTCACATTCCCATGATTTTCAATGTTAAAAATTTACCTGTTTAAAACACAGAGAATGTAGCGGCGCACCGAGGGTTTGGTTTTACAATTATGGGGTTATATCCTGATTGACGTTTGACTTAATATGTCATTTGGCCAGCCATAAACTGGTAGGATTCAGGTTTACCAGAATTACCACAGCCACATTCACTGTCATAAAACTTATTTATTTAATTATTTCTGAACATGTGTATTTAAGTATCTAAATAACCAGTGATGGTTAAGAGTAGCGGCAGGTCTGGCACTTTTGAGATACGTGTTTAATTTCTACAGAAAGTCAGCAGTGATGATGACAAAAAAGAGAAAAACAGAATCTTTAATAACGCCCAACTGGTAAAATTGAAAATGTTTGACTCTCGGCATGATTACTGGACGTTAGTGGTATTGTCATGCTAGCCTTTATACAAGTTTTCTTTATCAAACCTTCTTTCTGTAGTTGTTAATGTGTGTCACCGTAAATTGTAAAGGTTAAATCTATGTTTAATTAACTTGCACATTCTGGTCTGTATTAACCTAAAACTAATTTATCTAATGTTACCTGCAGGAAATCTGGCTTGATAATAAATTATTTTCTTCTCTGAAACGTAACAACTGATTTGCACATGTTAAGTCTCAAAAAGGGAAAAAAGGGGGGGTGTCTAATAGGGCCCAAAAGTTGTACGACAGTAATTTAAAAATGTAGTAAATAAATTCCCCGGATATAAAATTTTTAAAAAAATGATGCAGGGTTTTTTTAAACAAATTTAATCTGTTTTGGTTTTTTAAAATTTTTAATTTTTTGAAAGTACAAAAAAATTTTAAAAAAAGTTTAAAATCAAAAAACCCAAAAAACTTTTAAAATAAACCGGGTCTTTAAAACCCATTTTTTGTTACCCTTTTGTATTAAATTGTATTGAATTTAATGACGCAAATGAGTGCTTATCATTTCAGATCACTTGAATTAATTATGTTTTGCAAACCGTTGGTTTAAAAAAGCTGGTAAATTTCTATACAAGAAAGAGGGTTGCAATTGTTTTAAAGTTTGCATTCTAACATAAATCAACCCATGTACTTGGAGTATGGCAACAATATGCGAAAGATAATAATTATTATAGTAATATACCTCAAATAATGAATATCAATGTATTGCGTTACTTAAAACCTTTGTTTGGGGCCATTTTAAAAAAAATAATTTTTTCATTTTTTGGGGAAAAAAAAAATGAGTTTTAAACGAAAAAAAATATTAAAACAAATTACATCCCAGCTATGGATTTAAAACTCCAGCCTAGTTTTATGTCCTTTTATTTTCCAAAAAACTTTTGTGGAGTCCCCCTTTTATTATTATAATATATGGCAATGACATAATTCATACTTCTTTATTATAATCATGATGAATCAACAATGAATCGCCATCTTGATTTTGTTTATTTTGCCTAGAATTTATGAGTAAACTAGAAATAAACTTTAACAATCATTTCGTGATACATTGGTTTATAATTGGGACATTTCTCTACTAATACAAACGTGCAAAAATGCGTGCTTTTTGAGCTTGCTTATCTTTAAACGGCATCAAATTATGGAGTGTCAATCGATTATTTACTTCACATTATTTCAAAAGATCTACTTTAACAAATGAATATTAATTTTATTGTTGTTACGAAGCCGTGTGTTTCACGTCAGAAGTTCAGCGTTCACGTGGATAAAACGCGTGGTGATTCCGTACTCTAATCACTTCAGAAGAAAATTTACAGTTAAAATCTTCTTTTTAGCTCTTTATTTTTTAATATCCGAGTCAATCACCTGTCAACCAAAATTGTGTTCATGATAACTGGAACATTTTCTTTGTACGAAGTACAAAACTATATGAAATATAGTAACACATTTTATAAAAAAATGGTTAAATATGTTGATGGTCAATTCTCGAAAAAATTGTAACATAGAATGTTTATGTTATGAAACAAACATAAAAACGTGCGAAAACATAAAAAATGTCCGCTGCTTTTTCTATAGGTATATTAGACCTTTTAATAATGAATTCGTACATCCGCCTTAATCTGCTTCCAGAATAAAAGAGGATTTTCCGAGTGTCCCTCTTTTTGGCCCGTTTTAGAGTTATTTCTTTGAAAAAATACATTAAAAAATACTGCTTTTTGGGCAAAATAGGACAAAAACAGAAACATTTTAGCAATATATTTTTATTTTTCAACAATTTTTGTTCATACGTCTGAACAAAAAATAAGAATAGTGTAAAAAATAACAAATATATTAGCAGTTTCAAACTTGTTCATACGTATGAACAAATTTTTTTCTCAACTTGTCAAGATTTTGTTCATACGTATGAACACTGAATAAGTTAAGCAATATTGAGTATTTTTTTAACAAAATTTTTGTTCATACGTCTGAACAGAATTACCTCACATACTGAAAAAATAGCACATAAATTAGACAGACACTTCAATGCTGTTCATACGTATGAACAATTTTGTTTTCAACTTGTAAGGTTTTGTTTCATACGTATGAACACTTCAAAATCTTTTGTTCATTTTGAAACAAATTTGTTCATACGTCTGAACAAAAACTGACCATCAAAACTACCCACTTCAATTTTGCTTCATACGTATGAACAAAACTATTTTTCTTTTTATTGGCAAGGTTTTTGATACGTATGAACACAAATTTTGTTTATTTTGAAACAAAGTTTGTTCATACGTCTGAACAAAAACTGACACAAGCAAAAATACCCTACTTCGATTTTGTTTCATACGTATGAACAAAACTATTTTTCTTTTTAAATTGGCAGGTTTTTGTTCATACGTATGAACACTGTGGCATAATTTTTGTGGTTATTTTGAAACAAATTTGTTCATAACGTCTGAACAAAAACTGACACAGAGCAAAAATACCCACTTCATTTTGTTCATACGTATGAACACTGAACGTTATGAACACAAATTTGTTCATACGTCTGAACAAAATTACTTTCATACATTGAACAAAACTATTTTTTTTTTTAAATTGCAAGGTTTTTGTTCATACGTATGAACACTGCATAAATTTTGTGGTCATTTTGAAACAAATTTGTTCATACGTCTGAACAAAAAACTGACACAGAGCAAAACTACCCACTTCAATTTTGTTCATACGTATGAACAAAAACTATTTTTCTTTTTAAATTGGCAGGTTTTTGTTCATACGTATGAACACTGGCATAATTTTGTGGTTATTTTGAAACAAATTTGTTCATACGTCTGAACAAAAACTGACACAGAGCAAAAATACCCACTTCGATTTTGTTCATACGTATGAACAAAACTATTTTTCTTTTTAAATTGGCAGGTTTTTGTTCATACGTATGAACACTGGCATAATTTTGTGGTTATTTTGAAACAAATTTGTTCATACGTCTGAACAAAAACAGACACAGAGCAAAAATACCCACTTCGATTTTGTTCATACATATGAACAAAACTATTTTTCTTTTTAAATTGGCAGGTTTTTGTTCATATGTATGAACACTGGCATAATTTTGTGGTTATTTTGAAACAAATTTGTTCATACGTCTGAACAAAAACTGACACAGAGCAAAAATACCCACTTCGATTTTGTTCATACATATGAACAAAACTATTTTTCTTTTTAAATTGGCAGGTTTTTGTTCATACGTATGAACACTGGCATAATTTTGTGGTTATTTTGAAACAAATTTTGTTCATACGTATGAACAAAACAAACTCACAGAGTCAAAATAGCACATAAATAAGCTGCTTCGATTTTGTTCATACGTATGAACAAAACAAACTCACAGAGTGAAAAATAGCATATAAATGAGCCGCTTCGATTTTGTTCATACGTATGAACAAAACAAACTCACAGAGTGAAAATAACACAAAAACTAGACACTTCTATTTTGTTCATACGTATGAACAAAACAAATTCACAGAGTGAAAAAATGCATATAAATGAGACGCTTCGTTTTGTTCAAACAAATGAACAAAACAAATTCACAGAGTGAAAAAATGCATATAAATGAGCTGCTTCGATTTTGTTCATACGTATGAACAAAACAAATTCACAGAGTGAAAATAGCACATAAATAAGCTGCTTTGATTTTGTTCATACGTATGAACAAAACAAATTTACAGGGTGAAAAATATCATATAAATAAGCCGCTTTGATTTTGTTCATACGTATGAACAAAAATAAAAAAAACACTTTTCAACTGGTCAGGTTTTCGTTCATATGTATGAACGCTACGTAATCTAAATTACTTTGTGCTTATTTTGAAATAAATTTGTTCATACGTCTGAACAAAACAAACTCTCAGATGATTGAACAAATGTCCCGGAAATTGGAGAGAAAAATAAGAGGTTTAATCAACAGTAATTACATAAAATAAATACAATTTAAGATATTCTGTCATACATATGAACAAATGTCCCTAATAGGCATCATTAGATTAGAGTAAAACAGTGTTTAATATGAATTCAAATTTGTTCAGACGTTATGATGAAGAACATTTCTTTCACAATTTGCCAAGATAAATATTTTCAAACATCAAAAATAATTACATATATTAAAAACAAGAGCCCGGTTGATGCTCCCCGAATAGGTTTGGGACACAGGAAAGTACACCTCTTGTAGTTTCAGAGATATGTCCCTGGAAAAAGTTCAAAGTGCAATAATTCCAAAATAAGGCAAGGCAGAGTTATTGGTTTTATGCACTGCACTTCTAATTAATGCGATCTATCAACCTACACAGTTTCTTGTTAATATCTCTTATGGTTTCCGAGTTATGTCCCGAACAATGTTCAAAATGTAAAAATGAACAATGGGCAATAACTATAAAATTTGGCAAGACGGAGTTCAAGTTCTTGTGCACTACACACCTACCCATTGAGATCCATCTACCTACAAAGTTTCATGTTGATATCTCTTGTAGTTTTAGAATTATTTCCTGGACAAGATTTTTTTAAAAGGGGAGATAATTCAAAAATTGGGCAAAACAGAGTTATGTTTTTTTTTTGTACTGCACTTTTACTCAATGAGATCTATCTACCAACAAAGTTTCATGTTGATATATATTATAATTTTAGAGTAATTTCCCAGACAAAGTTCATGTTGATATCTCTTATAGTTTTACAGCTATGTCCTGGACAAGATTTTTCTCAAAGGGGAGATAATTAAAAAATGAGGCTTAACAGAGTTATGGTTCTTTTGCACTGCACTTCTACTCAATGAGATCTATCTACCTACAATGTTTCATCTTGATATCTCTTATAGTTTTAGAGTTATGTTCCGGACAAAGTTCAAAGTGTTAAAATTAACAAAGGGCAATAACTCCAAAATTAGGCAAAAAAGAGTTATGGTTTTTGTGTACTGCACATCTACCCATTGAGATCTATTCACATACAAAGTTTCATGTTGATATCTCTTATAGTTTTAGAGTTATGTCCCGGGCAAGATTTTTCTATAAGGGGGGTAATTAAAAAACCGAGCAAAATAGAGTTATGGTTCTTTAACACTGCACTCCCACTCAATGACCTCTACCACTGTATGAAGTTTAAACAAATTATCTCCAAGGGTTTTCAAGTTATGCTCTGGACAAGACAAAAGACGGACAAGGTGGCGACTATATGCTCCCCCGAAATTTTTCGGGGAGCATAATAATTCAAGATATTTTGTTCATATGTATAAACAAATGTCCCCTAAATGGAATCATTACAAGTTAAGTGTTTTAAGTATGCGGATGGCAACGTCAACGGCAACGCCGCCAGGACTATAACAATAACTCTACTTTAAAAAAAAAAGTGGAGCTAAAAATCATTTAAGGGCAATAACTCTGATAAAAAAATCATTAAACTAAAAAGGCTGATGAGTGAATGACAATTAGACTTGGTATTGATCATTCCTATAAAGTTTGGATGAACTTTTACCAGTAGCTGGCAACACATGTAAACAAGAGCTGTCACAGGAGACAGCCAAGCTCGACTAATAAAATACTGGACGCAGTAAGGACGGAACAAAACTATGAAAGAAAAATCAATTATGTATAATTATGTATTAAGTTATAGTAAAAAAATAACATATGTTGACATAAATTCAAAGATCAAGGGAAATAATTCTATAAATAGTCACGCTAGAGTTATGAACCTTGTCACACAACATGTGTGTAATGAAAAGAAATATATATTTGAAGTTTGAAGTAGATACCTTAACATGCTTAAAAAGTAAAGAAGTTATAATATTTCTTAAAGAAAATCCAAGTTCAAAGAGAGATAAATCTGTAAAAATTGCTTCAAGAGTTCTGAACATTGTCACATAAAATGTAATTGATGATAAGGAATAAGTATTTGAGGTTTTAGGTAGATACCTTTAAAACTAAAAAAGTTATAGTAAAAAATAATATTTTTCTAATAAAAAAATCTAAGTTTATGGGGAGATAATTCTTGCAATATTGGTGCTAGAGTTATGAACCTTGTCACATAAGATGTGGATGATGATAACGTACATATATTTGAAGTATGAATTTGATCCCTTTAGAAATAAATAAGTTACAGTAAAAAATATTTTTTAAGGAAAATTCTAAGTTCAAGGGGAGATAAATCTGAAAATATTGGTGCTAGAGTTATTAACCTTGTCACATAAGATTGGGATGATGATAAGGTACATATATTTGAAGTATGAGGTTGATCCCTTAAGAAATAAAGAAGTAACAGTAAAAAATAGTATTTTTCAAGGAAAGTTCTAAGTTCAAGGGGAGATAAATCTGAAAATATTGGTGCTAGAGTTATGGACCTTGTCACATAAGATGGGGATGATGATAAGGTACATATATTTGAAGTATGAGGTTGGTCCCTTAAGAAATAAAGAAGTAACAGTAAAAAATAGTATTTTTCAAGGAAAATTCTAAGTTCAAGGGGAGATAAATCTGAAAATATTGGTGCTAGAGTTATGAACCTTGTCACATAAGATGTGGTTGATGATAAGGAATATATATTTGAAGTTGAAAGATGATCCCTTCAGAAATGACAAAGTTATAGTGAAAAATATTTTACTGCACCAAAACTTTAATCTGAAATCTGGACGCGGACGCCGACGCCGGGGCGAGTAGGACAGCTCTCCATATGCTTCGTATAGTCGAGCTAAAAACTAGTAATGTGTTGTAACACCACAAATGCCCACAGATGTAGCCAAAATTTCAAATGTTATAATAATTTTTAGCTACAAATTTGTTTGCACAAACCATTTTCATACAAAGTTCAAGGCCCTGAAAGTATCCAGCATTAACCTTCTGCATATTATGTAGCCGAGATAATAATTAGAAATTGTGAATTTTTAAAGATTTTCTAAGTCCAAGGGGGATAACTGTCAATAAAACATCTGACCATGACCAAATTTGAATTTGACTTTTATTTTCTGATAAAATACTAGCAAATGCAATGTCAACCTCGGACATACAAAAGTTGGAGCAGAAACTGAAAACTTCTAATTTTTCTAAGTTCAAGATGGATAACTATGTCAAAAATCATAACCAATTTCGAATACCTTGTATTTTCTGGTTAAATAGCTACATATGCTACAATTTCATTCTTTAGCATGCATTCTTCAAAAGTAAGAGTGTTTTTCCAACATTCATATTCAAAATCATCGAACCATGACCAAATTTTAACTAAACCTGCCTTTCCTATGATATATCCATATCAAATTTGAGCTGAATGTGTGCAACTTATCAGAAACTGATGATGACAGAACAGGGTAACACTACATGTCCCAGCCATTTTATGGAGGGGCCATAAAAACATCTTTTTTATTCAAGGGCAATAGCTCTGAAAAAAATCATTAAGCAGAAATTCTGTGTTATATGCGCAAGTACTTGGGAACTACAAATCATTCCTGTACAGTTTCATGGAAATTGCATTAGTGGTATAAAACAGTAGTGCGGACAAACTTTATTAACACCTTTTTATTTAACGGAAACCCATGTTATATGCAGAAATTATTGAGTAATCAATTAATCCTGTCTGTAGTTTCATTTATTTTGCGTTAATAGAACAAGAGGTGTTCAATAGGTCTGGACAATCTTTAATAAATAAAATTCATTAAAGGGCCATAACTCTATTTTTACTATATACACATATGAAGGAGAATCAATGACCCCCGGAACAGGGCCAATTTTAACCCAAGGGCCCTTATTTGAACACACTTGGTAGACACCCATTAGAAGATGTTTCATGCTAAATTTCTTAGCTCAAGCTCTTTGGGGTTTTTAAAAGAAGATTGTTTAAGTTTTTACTATATACATAAAGGGAAAAACAATTACCCCCTGGGACGGGGCCAATTTTTACCCCAGGGGTTTTATTTGAACAAACTTGACAGACACTCACTAGAAGATGTTTCATGCTTAATATCTAAGCTCTAGCTATTTTGGTTTTTAAAAGAAGATTTTTAAAAAGTTATATACAAATAAAGAAAATCAATGACCCCCACCCCACGTGCGGGGCCAATTTTCACCCCAGGGTTTTTATTTGAATAAACTTGGTAAACACCAACTAGAAGATGTTTCATGCTTAATATCTAAGCTCTAGCTATTTGGGTTTTTTTAAAAGAAGATTTTTTAAGTTTTTGCTGTATACAAAAAAGGAAAATCAATGACCCCCCGGGGCGGGGTCAATTTTGACCCCAGGTTATTTATTTGACCATACTTGGTAGACACTGACTAGATGATGTTTCATGCCAAATATTTAAGCTCTAGCTCTTTCGGTTTTCTAAAAGAGGATATATATGTATTTTAGGTTTTTTCTTTCGGTTGCCATGGCAACCAGAGTTCTGCTTGGAATGAAATTCTTTGAACACTTTTTAAAGTTGACTACCAAAGGAACATTCCTGTGAAGTTTCGATGAAATTGGCTTAGTGGTATATGAGGAGATGTTGTTTAAAGTAAAAGTTAACGAATGTACACCAGATGGACACCGGATGAAAAGCTATCACAAAAGCTCATCATGTCACTTTGTGACAGGTGAGCTAAAAACTAAGCACAATGAAAATAATTGTTCTTTGACACTAACACTTCCTCTTTCTAGTCTATACTACTGTGTGAAGTTTCAATGAGATAGTGTTGATAGTTAAGAAGTTATAATCCAAACAAGCGTTATGTATGTTATAAATGGAAATAAATCAGTGTCTTGGTTAATTGAAACACTAAGTCTTCCAGTTTATAGTCTCTCCAACTGTGTGAAGTTTCAACGAGATAGTATTAAAAGGTTAGAACTGAAGCAAGGTACAGTTATGCTTCTTAGACAGTGTACTTCCTCTCACTTTGGTCTCTTTCATTATGTGAAGTTTAAATCACATTAATTCCTTCAATACTTTTCAAGTTATTCTCCAGATGGGCAGAAGGACAAGGCCATGATTATATTATGCTCTCCTTTCCTGCAGCATCATAAAGTATTGGAATTGCAACTGTTCTTGAAAGTGAAATAACTCTTTTCCTTTCACCTGAAAAAAAAACACAAAAAAACACTTTCATTAATTATAATTATTTACCCTTCAATTCTATACAGCAAAAACAATGCAATGCCTGCCAATAAAAACCAGTTAAATAACAGAGTTAATTTTCTATTTACCCTGATAAGACAATGAATATAGAAAACATAACATAATGAGATAAGAAATTCTTAAGCCTCAGGGGCTATTGCATGTTTCAATTGAATATCTCCAGCATTTATTAAGATATTTGACTTTACAAAAAACTTAAACCA
The DNA here is from genome assembly GCF_026571515.1 of Ruditapes philippinarum. Lineage (NCBI taxonomy): Eukaryota > Metazoa > Mollusca > Bivalvia > Venerida > Veneridae > Ruditapes > Ruditapes philippinarum. Next base: position 2,741 of record NW_026859547.1, on the reverse strand, counting down.
ACGCAGACGCGGACGCCACTACAATAGCTCTCATATTCTCCGAATAGTCAAGCTAAAAATACAAGAGCCACCTGTAACCTTGCCAAGGGCAATGCTGGACTTTTTTTACTTTTTCTAAAAGCAAACAAATAAAGTTATAGAAGTTAAAAAAAAATAAAAAAATAAAAGAAGAAAAGTAAGTTATCCTTTATTTTGCTAATAGGTCTGTCTGGTCACATTTGTTGTATACTGGGGGTAGTGACCCAAGTATGAATCATTTCCATAAATAAATGACAAAGTAGCAAAATTCAATATCTGGCCTGGTTGAGGTCATTTTAAGGTCAAGGTCATATCAAAATTATTCAACACATCCGTTTGGTCACAAGTGTTGTTTTGTCCAATAACAATCAAATCAGTACACAAATAACAAAATTTTGTCAACATAACCAAATTCAATAATTTGACCTTGATGATAAAGGTCATTATAAAGCTCAAGATCAGTACAACCTTCAAGAATGTCTTGTCCACAAGGTTGTTTTTTTTTTCAAATATATGAAAATAATCCAATTGATCTAATTACTAAGTTGCAGGAAATTATAGCAATAAATTGAACTAGAACTATCACTAAATGTGATTAATACCCCCACAAGACTGCTTCGGAAATGAGGATGTTACTAGTAACAGATTACCTTGTAAAAGAATTGAAATATAGAGTTATGGTTGTGGGCAATTAAAGATAGTTGTGGTTCTTATATGTTGCATTTCCTTTCAATGTGGTTGGCCATTGATGAAGTTTAATTGAATTACTCTGTAATAAGTCCAGAAAGACAAAGAAAAGGAACAAAGGGCAATAACTCTATAAATACTGAAGATAGAGTAATAGTTCTTGTGCACTGCACTTCCTCTTATTGTGCTTGACCATTGTATGAAGTTGTTTTGAATTCCAACCAGTATGTTTTAAGTTATGCTCCTGACAAGGAAAAGTATCAAAGGGCAGTAACTCTGTATTTTGTCAAAATGGAGTTATGGCTCTTGTGCACTGCACTTCCTTTTAATGTCCTTGACAACTGTATGAAGTTGTATTGAACTCCAAACAGTAGTTTTCAAGTTATGCTCTGGACAAGGAAAAGTAACAAAGAGCAATAACTCTGTAATTAGTCAAGATGTAGTTATGGTTCTTGTGCACTGCACTTTCTCTCAATGTGCTTGACCATTGTATGAAGTTATATTGAATTCCAACCATTAGTCTTCAAGTTATGGTCCGGACGAAAAAGGCAATGGAAAAGTTACAAAGGGCAATAACTCTGTAATTACTTTAGATAGAGTTCTGGTTCTTGTGCACCGCACTTTCCCTTATTGTGTTTGACAATTGTATGACGTTGTTTTGAATTCCAAACAGTAGTTTTCAAGTTATGCCCCGGACAAGGAAAAGTAACAAAGGGCAATAACTCTGTAATTAGTCAAGATAGGGTTATGATTCTTATGCACTGCACTTCCTCTCAATGTGCTTGACCATTGTATGTAGTTATATTGAATTTCAACCATTAGTCTTCAAGTTTTGGTCCGGACAAAAAAATCAATGGAAAAGTAACAAAGGGCAATAACTCTGTAATTACTTTAGATAGAGTTATGGTTCTTGTGCACTGCACTTCCCCTTATTGTGGTTGACAATTGTATGAAGTTGTTTTGAATTCCAACCAGTTGTTTCCAAGTTATGCCCCAGACAAGGAAAAGTAACAAAGGGCAATAACTCTGTAATTACTTTAGATAGAGTTATGGTTCTTGTGCACTGCACTTCCCCTTATTGTGTTTGACAATTGTATGAAGTTGTTTTGAATTCCAACCAGTTGTTTTCAAGTTATGCCCCGGACAAGGAAAAGTAACAAAGGGCAATAACTCTGTAATTAGTCAAGATAGAGTTATGGTTTTTATGCACTGCACTTACTCTCAATGTGCTTGACCATTGTATGTAGTTATATTGAATTCAAACTATTAGTCTTCAAGTTATGGTCCGGACAAAAAAAAGCAATGGAAAAGCAACAAAGGGCAATAACTCTGTAATTAGTCAAGATAGAGTTATGGTTCTTGTGCACTGCACTTCCTCTCATTGTGCTTGACCATTGTATGTAGTTATATTGAATTCAAACTATTAGTCTTCAAGTTATGGTCCGGACAAAAAAAAGCAATGGAAAAGCAACAAAGGGCAATAACTCTGTAATTACTTTAGATAGAGTTATGGTTCTTGTGCACTGCACTTCCCCTTATTGTGTTTGACAATTGTATGAAGTTGTTTTGAATTCCAACCAGTAGTTTTCAAGTTATGCCCCGGACAAGGAAAAGTAACAAAGGGCAATAACTCTGTAATTAGTCAAGATAGAGTTATGGTTCTTGTGCACTGCACTTCCTCTCAATGTGCTTGACCATTTTATGTAGTTATATTGAATTCCAACTATTAGTCTTCAAGTTATGCTCCGGACAAGGAAAATGCAACGGAAGTCTGGACCGACCGACCAACCACCGGGTGACTCCTATATACCCCCCCAAACTTCGTTTTTGGGGGGTATAATAATCAGTGAAAATTCAATAATCATACATTTCAAAGGCAGATGTCAATTGAATATGAAAATATTTGAGGTGGTATGCAAACTTGAATGTAAATTCTAAGTTGAAAAAGAGGCATGATTCTGTCACAATGCTTCATAGAGTTACCTCCTCCTGTCTACAGGTTGGGGTCATGATGGTGAACAAGTGAGCAAAGTTTC
>NW_026859546.1:0-54538 GCF_026571515.1 Ruditapes philippinarum | reverse complement strand
ATTTACATTTTGTACATTTGTTTTGTTATTTCTTGTTAAAATTTACCTTCAGTCATGTTTCAAACGTTTACAAAAGAGAGGACAATCTGCCTCATTCACACTCGGATGTACACAAAATAAGGTAAGATACATTTGTTCCCTTTTTAATATTTTAGTACTTCTAATAAAAATAAACACATGCTCCTTTTTCAACATTTAAGGACTCATAAAGTATCTTATTAGTTTATATAAAAACAGATTAAAGAATAAGATAGCTTTGATTTAGTAATATTGCTTTAAGTTCAAATAAGTCAAAATATTTCTGATATTTTTTTACTTTGTTCCGAGAAAAAGAAAAAAAACGTGTAGAACAAACAATTTGTCATACAATTCTAGAAACAACATGATTTAATATTGTTTGCCTAAAACGTTTAAGCTGAGCATAATTATTATACGCATTGTCAAACCTACATTCGAAAGCCATTATATTATCTGTAATGAAAATATTTCCGCAAATGACATATATTCAAGCATAGACTTGTGCATTAATGATATGTTTTGATGTGAAAATTTTAAAACCGCCATTTATGTGCAAAAATATTGACATTGCATTTACTCGTATCATCAGTGAAAATGGCAAAAACAGTGTTTTATTTTTTTCAAATAAATGTTTTTACAATGAACACAATTATTCACATTCACCATCTCCATTTTTACAGAATTGCGGTAGCATACCAGTATACACTAACGTGTCAAAGTTGAGCAGTGGTCAACTGATACAAGAATGTGAAGAATGCTGCGGTGTTGATCAATGTAACAAAGATCTATGCAACCACAAAACCCGTTAGTAGCCTTATTCATCCGCTAGCAGTAAATTTTAAAAATTGGAATACTGATAGTTTATACGATTTTAGCTTGAGTATTCAAAGAATAAAGATAGCTTTCCTAGATGCCCGAGCATCGGCGTCGGCATAACCACTTATGTTAAAGATTGCATACAACCTCAAATAGTTTTAAAGTCCGTTGACATATGACTCTGAAACTTCGCAAACTTGTATACCCTAATCTGTACACAGGAGGAGGTAACTCTATCAAATATTTTGACAAAATTATGCCCCATTTTAAACTTGAAATTAATGTTAAAGATTATGTATCACCTCAAATAATCCATCAACATATGGCTTTGAGATTTTGCACACTTGTTCACTATCAAAATCTCTAAATTTCTACAGGTGGAGATTACTGTATTAATATTTTTAACACTTTTATACCATTTTTTACTACTAAGCGCTGAGAATAGACGAACACGCTCTTGTAAATGTATATAGAAATGTCTTTCCAGATGACAAATAAAGTTCTATTGCCTTAACTTACTGTGAACGATTGATTTTTTCTTTAAGAGGAGAAGATTTCTTACTCACTCACTCGTTCGCTCGCTCACTCACAATAATAACGTCTTTAATATTTAATTTTAATTAAAGCGCCCCCTTGCAGCGATAATATGGAAAACTGCGCATTCTGGAACAAAGATTTTGACATCTGTGAAGATATCCATAAAGCTAAGTTACACTGTCGTAAATTCTGCAAATTGTGTGATCTAGGTAACTATGATTTTTCTGTTTTTCTAATAAAGTGCTCAGAAAATCGAAATGCAATTCCTTATATTATTTCTGTTTATTTGTTGTTTTTTTTCAATAAAAATAAAGGTACTTAAAATTCGTAAAAAGTAGGCCAGCTGTTTTAGGAAAAAAGCACAGGTTAAGAGAAGAAGTGGAAAAAATATCCACTCTTAATTCGTTTTGAAATTTTTTATATTGACTAAAACTAAGGTAAGCTTCATGCAGATAAGGAATCAATAAGGTATTGTTCCCCTTCATTGTAAATTATCTGCCCTTGAATAAGCAAAAAGTCCAAATCAAGGGTAGATAACTCGAATATGAGAACACCCAACATCTTTCTGTTATCATATTCTAACAACATATCAAATTTAAAGAAATTATATTGAACAGTTTTAAAGCCCATTTGTCTATATTAAAACTCCCTAAAACGTCTTTTAGTTTGATTGTCGTTTGGACACGTTTACAAGTGCTGTTATTTTTTATCTATTTTAAGTTGACGGCAACTGGGCCGACTGGTCATCGTGGTCATCATGTGACGTCACATGCGGTCATGGAAAACACACACGAATCAGAACGTGCACCAACCCTGCACCTGCATACAAAGGTCTGGATTGTAATGGAACCAACACGGACACAAAACCTTGTACTCGGCCATTATGTCCAGGTAAAAAATATAAGTTAATTGATTATTTGAATTTTCAAGTTTCGACCACATTGAGAACGTTTTGTGAATATGAAATTAAATACACCCAACAAATGATTTTTTATTGATTTAAACATTATGATGAAATTAGATACAATTAATTCAGAAAAAAACATACATAATGAAAAATATACATACATTTCAATAAGCAATATAATGTCTTGCATTAGAAAAATGATGCTTTGCTTCTATAAATTTCCAGGTAACAATCGTAATTTTCTTTTGTATAATTGATATAGTTCCATTAATATATCTTTGATTGGTCTGAGCAGCACAAATGTGATTGTACAATGTGGTATTAGCAGGAAATTTAAAATATATGATATGTTGTCTGCTGCATACTTTGTTCTTGTAAAATGTTAAAATGATCCCATTTCAGTTCATGGAGGCTGGGCGGGATGGTCAAGTTGGGAGTCATGCCCTGTAACATGCGATATAGGTATACAGAAGAGACACCGTACATGTACTAACCCTTCTCCTCTACGACATGGCAACCATTGCTTTGGTGAATCCATGGATGTCAAACTATGCAAGCAAAAACCATGTGATGGTATGTACATCTTCATAATAAACATAATGCTTAAACATCCCTTATGTTATTAATTGCATGTAGAAAAAAGTTCGTATATAACGTCATTATTTATGTTTTGCACGTAATTACTTAAATTATCTGCGGCTTCAATGGCATAAAGAATTTCTATGGTAATGTATGTAAATAGGATGATGTTAAAAAGCAAATTTACTAGTTATTGTGGTTATAAATCAATGGTCTTAGATAGACGTCAGGTTAGTATGCAATTATGCTAAATTGTCTCTATCTCTCCCTCTCTCTCCCGCTCTCTGACATTCAAACATAATAGCATACAAAGTCATCGAATTTCTTGGTTTGGTTTTAAGTCACACCGACACCTCTTAAGATTAAAAGGCCATTAACATAAAGTATCGGATGGTACATGATAAAATGATTGAAAAGAAATAAGAATTACTTTAAATTGAACATGCTGATTGCGGGATGAACAAATGTTTTGATCTCATGTTAATAAGGTGTATCTCGTAGGGATATAGTACTTTAAACATCGATAAATACTCTTTCTGGGGTTCTCATTTATTTTAACTGGTCGACAATTTATCAATTTCGTTATAAACGGTTATCCCTCCAACCGTCCATATTTTATAACATTCCATCTGCATACAAATGCCTTCGCTTATAATTTGACTTAATCAATACTTTACCTCTCTTTTTCCTCTTTGCTATCTATTCTTTTGCAACTGCTATGTGAGGTTTTTGTAATATTTCAAACAATCGTTTATATTCGGTCATTTAACCTGTCAGGAATATCTCTTACGAATTTATAATACAGCAAACTTCCTTTTTATTAAAAGAAACCATATTAACGTCACGATAATCCAATGAAAAGCAACGTTACAAATGTTCAGTATGATAAATATTATCTTAGATGTAATTGAGAACATTTGCGCTCCTTATACAATATACATACATATACACATATTTGTATGCATATGTAAGACGAAAATGCAGTCAGTCAACACCATTTCAGATTGTCGGTTTGACTCTATAAAAGTCAAATATTGCCTTTTGTGTGGGTATATATTACGACTAGATTAAAGCTAAAAATAGATGACAAAATATTAAACTCCTCCGTAATATGTTCACGTTTTACGACAACATGTGTGTATGTATAAATTTATGTGTGAACTACTTTTTTCTTCATTCACTCTTCTTGATACATTTATATTTTTTAATTGATGAATTATTTGTGTTTCATCATATTAGCACCAGGAAGGAGAGATCAATCGTAGTACACAAGAAAGTGATATATTGTAGATAAATTAATGCATTTGTAAGACATGGATAATTTTTGTGTAAATATATATATGGCTTATTTAGATATATGTAATAAGACAGCAATCATGATATTCATATCTACATGATTATTGTAAATAAGTGAAAAGTAAAGGATGTATTTGATTGGTGATATCTTTAACGTATATTATGCAGTAAGCAGTATTTAAAAAAGTGGTTTTCCGTCATAAGCAATTGTTTATAATGCGGAAATGGTTACTATTGTGTGAAAACATCTATACGACTATAAAATGATTGATACATATTATTGTTTATTTCTATAAAAGACTCTAACGGAGGATGGTCAGTATGGAACAAATGGAACAGCTGTAGCGTATCTTGTGGAAGGGGAGTAAGAATCAGGTCAAGGTCATGCACAAATCCAAAACCAGGAATTCATGGAAGATCATGTGTTGGTGATCCCGTGCAACAAGACACCTGCAACAATACTGACTGTCGTAAGATACTTTTTGTTTCAACTCATGAGCATTATGTCTTATCACATACATTAATCATGTGTCATACTTGAACATATTTAATTTATTTGTTTTATTCAAATTGAACATTTGATTGAAAATGCTGAATATTTCTCTGTTTTTACTTTGTGCAAATTTATGCCAAACATCTTTTTTCTTATTGGTAGACACTTTAAGAATTATATACTTTATTTACATTTTATTTGCTTTTTTTTTCCTATCTTAAAAAATTAACAAACATTTTGACGTGATTGTAAGTAAAACGTTATATCAATCAATTAGTACAATCATTTGAAATAGTTGTGTTTATTTTTTCAGCGCATGGTTCAAGTGTTGCTTTTAATGCCTACTATGTAACTGACTGCAGTCCAGCGATAGGGCAAACTATGATTTTTTCTAAAGTACTAACAAATGAAGGAGGGGCATATAACAAGGTCAATGGTATCTTCACTGCACCGAAAGATGGATTATATACCTTTTTCGCACAGATGTGTATTTATTCGGGTCATAGTATGCATTTTGAGATAGTGGCAGGAACACAAGTTTTCGCAACAGCATATGCTTATAGTTACAGAGGTTATGAGTGTCCATCGGCACAGGCGATTGTACAGGCTAAAAAAGGTGACAAAGTGTTTGTCAAATGGAACACATGGTCATATTCTTCAACCGTCCTTGCCCAAGGTGTCTATTACAGAAATTCCTTCTCTGGAAAATATAATCCGTAATTGTTACAATAACTGTACTGATTTTCTTATGAACTGATAAACATAATAAAAATCACAGTTAATTAACTAATTTATTAGTGATTTTAATATATTACTTTTCATTGTTATTCATGCTAAGCGACATTTTTCTTTCGTTGTCACTTTTTTCAAAGATTAAAATAAAATCAATTGTTCTTACAACTCAAAATTGGCCAATTGTTCTGCATTTACATGTATTTATCTCATAATTTACTCTCATGTGTGATGTTTGGAAAGTGGCCAATCGTTTTTTTTCTGTAATTTATACCTATTTTGATGAGCAGTGATGTACATTAAAATTCCCAAATAACTATAATCACAGTCTGATTTATTATTTGCTGATGTTCTTGGTTCCAATAAAATATTAAATACAAATGACTTAGAAACTTTTTTTCTTTCATTTCAATTGTTATCATTCATGTTAGAACTAATTCAAATGTCATGTCTTTATAATTGGCATAAACTAACGTTTATCAGATTGTGTGCTCTTATCTATAGTGATATGTAGTGTGTTTTTGAAATTTTAATTTTAATACTTATACAAATTGTGTAAAATTTATGAAATTGAAAATGAATAAAAACAAAGTAATATGTTGTTCTTGTTTACAATTCGGTTAGTCTACACAATGTGTACAACAAAGACAAACCAATAACAGACATGCAGTGATATATGCGACTGTAAAAGGGTCACTACCTATTTGTGTTGAAACGACAAAATTATACTGAATCATCATATATATCAATTGTATACAAATTATATTTGTTGTGCCAAACTTAATTTAATGGGGGAATTATGGTCTCAGGAAGCTGAAATCTGTGTTCTTCATAATGTTTCATTTTTAAGTTATATTTTTGACACACAATAAATTTCTTTCTTTCGGTTTAAAAGAAACAGAGCGGACATGACATTTTGAAATTAATACATCAATCTGGAAAGAAAGTAATTCCTCGGAAGTATTTAAAGCAACAAAATTACATGAAAATTGCAGACTCGGTTACATGAATTTTACGTGAAAAGAATTAAATGTTCCGGGACAAAATATTATTTTGCTATTTTAAAAAGGTTTTTATCCGATTAGCAATGACTTTGCGCCACTCGCTTATAGGCAATTTATACTATACCCATTTTTATTTCATTCAAGCATTTGAGAAATATTCTTTTTTTTAAAATCCAAACAATAATGTTTGCATCAGATATATAGCGTTATACACTATAAGCTTAAGGCATTTTATTTTACAGAATAAGACTAAAAGGTAATTCATATACATGTATAAATGTATTAATCAAGTGATCCCCTGTGCAGGGCAACTTATTATAGTGATGCACAAGGCATAGTATATGCCAAATAACTAAGCTCTTGGCATCGTAGTTTCTCATAATACGACTTAAAAGTGTTTTCCTATATTACGCCTATATAAATTAAATGTCCCCGACACTGGCCCAATTTTCACCTTGGTAAATTCAAATCTAGGTTGTGAACGTCGTCTCATTACAAATAATTTTTGTGCCAAATAGTTTTAATGTCTGTCTTTGTCTGTTCATTGGTTCAAAGATACAGACAGAACAAGAAATATTGAGCTTCATACAAAATGTCTAAGTGAAACCTTGTCTTTGACCATAGGAAGGTCAAATTTGCGATCAGCACATCGTCTCACCATGATAAACATTTTTGCCAAGGAGTTTAGATTTTCGTCCACCGGTAGAAAAGATACAGAGCGGACAGGTAATTTTGAAATTGATATAAAATGACTTTGTGTGACCTTGACCATCATCCGAAGAAGGTCTTACCAGAGTTCTGCTCTTCGTCTCATACATCAACTTATACCTGCAACATTTTCAATGTTGTTGTTTTGGACTCTGTTTCCCTTTGCCTTACTACAAATTATTTGACAAACACTACTGATAGCCCTGATAACTGTTTACAAACACAGCTGTGATTTTAACAAGTAATTACAGTCATTATAACATCAATTAACAGGAATGCTAACAGTTGTAAATCCCATATTTTTGCTAAAAAAAACAACTTTTTTATCGGTCAAGTATCTTTTGTAGAGGTACTTCTTGTTAATAAATATTTTAACTTATTTTTCTCATATTATAGTATTATCATACTGATTATATTGCTTTGCTCATCAAAAAGTTAAATTACTGCTCACTCAAAAAGATTTAGTCGTATCAGCCTTTCAATGTACTTAATTATTATATATGTTAAAGTATATATCATAAAGTTAAGATGACTGACTCACGGCCTTATGTTTAATAACATTTGAAGTTATCGCATAGTTTGGCCCTTTTTCTTTGTTTTTACTAACCCATTGTATTTTGTTCACTTTCAAACTGTACTGATATATAACAGAACCGTGTTTACATTGATTAATATAAAAAAAAACCAGGGCCCAGTAGAGGAACCGAACCAAGACCTTGACTTGCATCAAAGGCATGGTAACTAGAAAAATAAAATACAAACAAGCATTAACGATTAATTGATAACATATTACAAGTGAGCGCAATTATTTTCAAAAGCGTCCGTGAATGAATAACAAATTTATGTTTAGACCCAACAATAAATGTTGCATTTTTACATTGAATAGCTATCAACTTTAAACTGTCGAACTGTCATATGAATGTTAGACGTTTTTCTAATGTACCACAAGAAAATGCCTGGTTATTTCAAAATTCATTCTTGGATGACATTATTATGAACAGATGTGCTTTTATCAAACTATAAAACTTATAACTACTAGCGTGACCTTGATCTTAAGCAACAAAACTTATTGGAAATTGTTTAAATATCCATATGTTTAAATCAAGTTATACAAAGTTTGTCACTGAATGACAAAAACGATGGAATGGACATGACATGCAATGCACTGCCATATCATAACTTTTGACATTAAAGTATGCCCTTGATCTATGGACTGCTGAGCTCAATTTTGTTTATGCTTGAAAGACAAAGCGATGCACAAAAGAATTTACAATCTATTCACACTCGTCAAGTCCGACATAATGTACGAGGTTGACCTTGAACTGAATACCTGAACCATTTGAACGACACATCATCCTGATGTTTTACACATTATTTTAATATCCGTCATGAACTGCAGAATTGTTGTCTGGACACAATTATCCATGTACTTTAATTAAAACATTCATACAATTGACTTGATTCATGCTTGCGACACACTGTCATTATGTCCAACAAATTCATGCAAAATTATTATAGAAACCGTCCAGAAACAAGAGCCATGTCAACATGGCCATCCCCCGCCGAATGTGTTTGGAAGAATGTACAAATAGTAGAGCAGAATAATTCCATTTTAGGAGGTCTTTTGGTAATGAAAACAGATGGCTATAGTGATTACAAATTTGAAACCTATGTGAATACTGATGGCTGAATATAACAAAGGGCAATTACTGAAAAATAATGCAGGGTAGGTTATCATTCTAGTGTGCTGCATCCCTCCTCAGTAAAATCTATCCACCTATGAAGTTTCAAGTTGATACCTCGAATACTTTTTGAGAAAAAATTGAATTGAAAAATTAAGTATGAAAAATAACAAAGGGCAATAACTCAAAAATTATAAAAGGTAGAGTTATCATTCTTGTGCCCGGCACACCTCCTGAATTAAAGCTATGTACCTATGAAGTTTCATAATGATATCTCAAAGGCCTTTTGAGTTATGCTCTGGACAAAAATTATTTTGGAAAATAAAAAAAGGGCAATAACTAAACATTTATGCAGGGTAGAGTTATCATTCTTATGCACTGCACTCCTCCTTAATGAGATCCATCCACCTATGAAGTTTCAAGTTGATATCTCAAATACTTTTTGAGATAAACTCTGGACAAAATAGTATGAAAAAGAACAAAGGGCAATAACTCAAAAATTGTACAGGGAAGAGTTATCAGTCTTGCGCACAACATTCCTCCTCAATAAGATCTATCCACCTATGACATTTCATGTTGATATCTCAAACACTTTTTGAGTTATGCTTCACTTAGGTGAAAAATTAAGTAAAAAAATAACAAAGGGCAATAACTCAAAAATTATGAAAGGTAGAGTTATCATTCTTGTGCACTGCACACCTCCTGAGTGAGATCTATGAACCTATGAAGTTTCATGTTGATATCTCATAGGCTTTTGGAGTTATGCTCTGGACAAAAATCAATTTTGAAAAATAACAAAGGGCAATAACTCAAAAATTATGCAGGGTATAGTTATCATTCTTGTGCACTGCACTCCTCCTCAATGAGGTCTATCCACCTATGAAGTTTCAAGTTGATAACTCAAATACTTTTAGAGATATGCTCCGGACAAAAATGTCGGACGGAAGGACGGACGGACGGACGGACGGAAGGTCGGACGGACGGACGGAGACTATTTCTATATCCCCCGCCGAACTTTTTCGGCGGGGGATAATAACTGAATTGTTAACTTGTGTACTTGTAGCTCACCTGAGCTAGCTTAAGGTGAGCTTTGAGGATCGTTGAACGTCCGTCGTCTGTCGTCCGTTGTCCGTCCACATTTGTTCGTTAATACTGTATTGGTAATATTTTTACCTCCATCAGCATCAAACCTTGTCAGTATCCTTATCTAGGTAATTGCACGGATGAGTTCGAACATGGAATATCTTGGTCAAAATGAAAAACTAGGTCATATGGGGTCAAAAACTACATCACACCGGTCAGATATGGTTTGGATGAATAACAATGTCACACAAAGTAGCTAAAAAAAGTGTTAACACTCTACTGGTTACTGTTTTAAATCAAATATTTTAGGTCAAGTTCAAATATTTGTCACCTTCAGAAAATCCTTTTTAACACTCTATAAATCACATTTTTACCTCAATTATCATCAAACCTTTTCAGTTTGCTTGACTATGTTATTGCTCGAACAATTTTGAACATGTTTTATCTCGGATGAACAAATGGGAAACAGGAACTAAAAATTGAAAAAATCTTGTTATCACTCTAGTGGCTACTGTATTTATCCAAATATTCATGAAATTAGTCTGGAAGTTTGTTTTGATGATTTCTATGTGAAGTTTGAATATCGGTCACCTGGGGTCAAAAAAAGGTCAGATTGTCCAAATATTGAAAAACATTGTTAGCACTCAAGTGTTCACATTTTTGACTCAATTGTCATCAAGTTTGTCGGGAGGCTTACCTAGTTTATTGCTCAGATGTTTTTAAACATGGGTAATCTCTGATGAAAAACAAGGTCACAGGAGCTAAAAATAGAACAATCTTTTTAACTCTCTAGTGGCAAATGTTGTTATCCAAATATCCTTGAAATTGGTATGCAAGTTTGTTTTGATGATTTTTAGGTCATGATTGAAAATCGGTCAACCGGGGTAACAAAATAGGCCACATTGTCCAAATATGAAAAAACCTTGTTAACACTCAAGTGGTCACATTTTTTACTTAATTGTTATAAAATTGCTCAGGGTGATTGTCGAATGAGTTCGATGGGTAAGGAGAGTGATCTTGGCCTTCTTTAAAAATTGAAATAAAACATTGTGACCTTGACCTTTGAGGTAGGGATCTAATTCCTGCGCGAAACGTCATTATGTCAAACACATTTATGCAAAATATTTTTAGCTCAACGAGCTTGCTCAAGGTGAGCTTTTACGATCGTTGAATGTCCGTCGTCTGTCGTCTGTCGGCCGTCAACATTTGTTCGTTAAGACTCTAAAGGTCACATTTTTGCCTAAATCATCATCAAACAATGAATATAAACATTGGTTATCACGAATAAAATCTAGGTCACAAGAGCGAAAAATCGAAAAATCTTGTTATCACTTTAGTGGCTACTGTTTTTATCTAAATATGCTTAAAATTGGTCTGAAAATTTGTATGATTACTTCTTGGTCAAGTTCCAGTATGGGTCACCTTGGATCAAAAACTATATCACACCGCCAAAATATGGAAAAACCTTGTTAACACTCTAATGGTCACAATTTTGATTCAATTGTCATCAAACATTGTCAGGTTGCTTGCCTAAGTAATTGCTCTGATGAGTTCGATGGGTCAGGTAGTCCATCTATCAATGACAAAATTGTCGATCGGACACTAACATCGTCCATTTTTTATTAAATATCTCCTTTGATCTAGTGTGACCTTGACTTTAGAGCTTCAGAAATAAATGTTGCACATTACACATTGTCCCAATGTGCTACACATTCATGCTAAATCATTTTAAAGTCCATCCATAAACGATATAGATATGTTCCGAACAACGATCGGACGGTAAGCCAGCAGGGCGGACGGGAGTATGGACGTTACACACACTATATGCTTCTCCATTTTTATGACCCACGATGAAAATGAAAAAAAATATTTCGTTGGCTAATGAATAAGGTTGCCAAAACCTAAAAAAATGAGGATAAAAATGATTTTCGCTGGAACCTACAACGAAATAGAGTGCAATCTTTTCTTTGTCAGTCAAATCTGATGTCATCTAATACCAAATAAGATGAATAATGATACCTTTTTGATGCAAAAAAATCCCTCTGACGCGACAGAAAATTTTAGGTTGTCCCCAAAACGACCATTGAAAACTGCTAAAACGTAAGGGTTTAATCGCTGCCTGATCTATGAAATATGGTCATACCAAATACTTAACACGATAATTGTATCTGTTTTATGGACAAAATAAAAAAGATTTGTGACGCGGCAGATAATGTTCAATTTAATGAAGTAAATAAGGTTGTCAAAGCCACCAAAATCTAAGGTTGAATTGTTCAATTGAGTATTTTGGCATCATAAAACGTCCTTGTTTTAAAAATTTCTTTGTTCGTATTTACAATTTCACAATGCGCAATATACATTTTGTATATCCTCATTTCAAATATGCAAACATATGCATTTATGATACTGGGCTGCATTCTTTATTGTATTGACATAACTATATAGTATTAAATTACCTTTCTTCAAATCGGAAGCAACATTTTATCTTTTTCATTGTAGAACATTGTCTGTTTTTCGATATGCAGATTAAAATATATGTCAACGTTTAAATTGTCCCCAGAAAAGTGATCTTTAAAATAAAATTGCTTATTCGTTCTTGCAAAAAAGTATAAAGTTCTGTCAGAAATTCAAAATCACCTGGAAATTCTAACAAACATAACTGCAATTGAAGAGTGAAGATAGTGTCAGTATTGATTTTTTCATATTTTTATCGTTTTATAGTATGTTTGTTTCAGCAGCACGAATCTGATGAAATTCATTTTCATATCAGTTTTAGGGCCTTTAGCCTTTTTATTTGCACATTATGTCGTGTTGATGCGTCTATTCAAACTGTAGTAAGCATTTAAGTGTGCAAAAAGAAACGGACTTTTGTTTTATTTTACTGATTATATTGTGACGTCAGCTCAATTATCTTCTTTCAGATTCGTGCCTTTGATTTATAAATTGAGTGAAATAACGAAACCTAAGGTTCATTGGTAGAAAATCGGGAAAGGGAAAACAACAAATTTAGTTCCTGAAAAAGGAATCTTCATTATTGTCTTAGTGATTTCTGTTGAAGGGATGAAGCAAGTCTCCAGAATTGAAGCAAGTCTCCAGAGTTGAAGAACATTCAAAAGCGCACCAAGTCAAGAAGCACAGCAAGTCCACAAGCGCAGAAAGTCCAAAAGTATAGCAAGTCTAGAAGAGCAGCAAGTCCAGGAGCGCAGTAAGTCAAGAAGCGCAGCAAGTCAAGATACGCAGCAAGTCCAGAAGCGCAGAAAACCAATAAATAAATAAATAAATAAATTGTAAATAAATAAATAAATTAATTAAAGATATATATAGTGAAATATATAAAAGAGATATGCAATCAAATATAATATTTTAAAAGATAAATGAATAAAGTATCCTCGTTGTTATATATTACATATGATTTATTCTATATTTGTTTTGATACAATTTTTAAAACTCATGATTTAAGCGTACCCTAATGTATATAGAGTATTGAATTATCTTCAGCGTGTCATCCATCGTTAGTGTGAAAAGATTTTATAAGTTACTATGTGGTACATAGCGGAGCTAATAATATAATTTTTAGCATTTCCAGTGATATAAAGAATACGTTTTGTTTGTTTTTATGGCGCACCAACACAGATTATATAGAGCCGAAACAGGAATTGTGATTTAGCTCACCTTGAGTATGCAACTCCAGGGGTCAAAACCACCTCATTTGTTGCAGATTAGAGATGCCTAAAATTAAGTTATTCGAACATATTTAGTCACCTCTTACGTTTAAACAGGGTTGCTGCAATGATATAAAACATTCCTTGTAATGCAGTATTTATAACCAAGCTAGTGCGATAATAGCGTTATAAGTGTTATATAGCGTACCTCACTGCATAATATGTAACATTTAAAGATCTTGTATCACAATTTTCTATGGCTTTATATCATATAATGCTCAAATGAAAATTCATTAATATTGCAAGTTCCAAAAAGCATTGTTTATAAGGATATTACCGAATTGACATTTCATGTTAATACAGGGAGGTAATTATAAGAAATTTATTTTCAATAAAGTCGAAGTCAAATGTTTCACTAAGAAATGAATGCATATATTTTAATGATTACATATAATGTGGATAAACATTTGCAGTACATATTTTACATATTCTTCGATGCTTTGAAAAGTGTTCAGAAGCACAATTATATACATTTATAAAACTATACTTAAGTTTGGTAAAACTCTTTATTTCATGCTTTCCAGTGGTTTATTGTAATATATCAGATGATTATATTCTGATAAACCACTTAGTCTAGTGAAATTTATAAAATATAATTTTCACAGTAGCCGGACTATAGGGGCCTATTTGAATGCGGATGAAAAGAAAATCATAATTAAATGGAATAACAGGCAGAAATAAATGAGGTCATACGTAAATTTTGCTTCTTTAGGATAAGAAAGTCGATGTCACCATACATCATGTGAAAAAATGTAACAGAATAAGAGAAATTTAACAGAACTATATTTCATAATTGATGATGTGACGTCATGATGTGATGACGTCAAAAAGGAGAATGCGCGACGTTACGCGCCAAAATCAGTAAAAATACTTAAAATCACTTAAAAAGCATGAAATAAAAAGAAAATTTATTTGTTTTACATATAAGATTGAAATATATTTCATTCGTGAACACCAGCTATTATATTTTCACTCGTGGCTACGCCACTCGTGAAAATATTGAATCTGGTGTTCACTCAGTGAAATTATATTTCAAACTACATGCAAAACAAACAAATATCCTTTATTTATTACAGCATTCAGGAGCTTTAAAGCGAACTTCTGATATATAGCTTTACACGTGATATCAAGCGTAAAGATTGATGATTTGTTGTGTGATATCTTGTTTAAAAGAATGACAGCATGGTTAAAATTTAAATAACAAATTGAGTAAAAATAACTAGAAGAAAGGTTATCATTCGGAAGCATTTACCACAACAACATGATTTGAAATTGCAAAATACGAACTATATATATTGTCGAGTTTTATTTACGATATTATTTTGGAGAAAAAATAATAACAGAAACATTGTAGTTGATTAAATTAAAGATAAAATGGTAAAGATAAATGGTAATGATTTCTGTTGTTTATTTATTATATTATTCAATCCTGTAAAAGAGGATTTACTGAGAGAGCAATCGAAACTAAATAAAAGTAAAATAGGTAGCTTTAACCTCAAATTGATTGAGCCTGTTCAAAAACTTAAGAATCCATGATCTTATGGATCAGAACAGCGACATAAAGATTATGTATGAGGCTAAATTAAACTCTGGAAAAGGAAAGAAATCTCCCAAAAGCGATGACAACAAGTATAACAAGCATACATTGAAGATACAATTGGATCAAGTCTGGCCTTAGTTATCGAAAATGAATCAGATTTCACAATGTTTAGCAGAAACAATCAAAATTTGAAAACATAACAATCATTATGGGATTGAATGCTTATTCAGTCTCATCTTCTACATAAAAACGCGAATCGTTACTTTTTACATAACGCTTACTGTTGACATGCCCACCTTAATATATTCAAAAAAGATAACTGACCTGGCGGTTTGCAGGCTAGGGAAGTTAAATTTCGGTCATACTACAAAAAGAGTTACAATCTGTACTTAAAAAAGGTTAGACTGTACAGCAAAAGCAGTAATATTGTTAACTTGATTTGTCCCTTACAGTTACTAAAGATTAAACTCTTACTGAATATTTAAGGAATAAAATAAACTTACATTTTAAAAGAAAATAATAAGTTATAATCATTGACAATAACTAATGTTGACGTTGAATTGTAGTCATATTGAATTATCACATTACGAAGGTCATATTAAAGAAGAAAAGAAAACTAAACAAAATTTGTTTGACATGCCAATAATAACAATGTATGCTAGATTGTTTTACCGAACCGTTGACATTGAAAATAATGAACATAAATATATAACGTAAAAACATTCGATTGGTCAATGGAGCAACTACTATCTTTTCTTCCTCTTTGAATTGTCCTTAAAAATCAACTTGCGCAGGATCTAAGTGTCAAAGGCGTTGCGATCCTTCACGAGGTAAGAATTCTTTTCCTGAAATATAATATAATATCATCAAAAAATGTTCATTAATTTAAAATCATAATTATGATGAAGTTGATAAATGAAATAAGAAATTAAGCATTAAATCTCTTTATCATGTAAACTAAGTTATATTATTTACTCGATAAAAAACAACAACAACAGCAAAAAAACCACACACACACACACAACAAATAAACAAAAAAATAAAAATAAAAAAAGTCACTCAACAATTTTTGCCAAATGTTTAATATTAATATTGCAAACTTTTCTTGCATATCAGACTGGTGTTTCCGTGAGTTTTACCCATGCCGAACATTTCATCTGGCATTTGGGGGGGGGGGGCGGTACCAGATGAGTCGCGTACTGTACAATGGCACGCTTAGGATGACCTCATTTTACCGTTATGAATGAAGTTGTAATTCATACGCTGTTGTAAGAAGTAGTTGCGGTTGCAATCATATAAATTTCCATTGAAATTAAAGATAAAGAATTTAAAATATAATGGAATATGGTAGAATATGCAAGAAAAAATAGCTGACATATGTTTGCGGTTCGGATCGGAATATCCTTCTCTCGGTCACACACCCATGGGCGGTAATTCGGCAAGCCTCGTTACCAACCAATGGGCGGATCACCTTGGAACGGATATTCGGATCCGATCCGAATCGCAAAATATGACAAATATTATTTTCTCCAATAATTTTAACAATTTGAGAAAAATAAGAGAAATTTTAGAGATTCAGGATGTTGGAAAAACAATTCATAACGTTTTGTTATCCAATGTCCAATGTTGAGTCTATTTTGGTATTTGGCTTCACTGCTGATTTGAATTTATGTGGTGCAGAAATTGTGTCACATTAATAGACAGTCACTTACAAAGGAGATTGAATTGAATGAGTAAGTATCTAGAAAAGCCAGTAAGGATAATCGACCACCGATATGTGACAAAGAATTGTTTAGATCCTTGTAAAAATCAAGCAAACAAATTTATTAGTGATTTGATATATTTTTAAAAAAATATAATCAATGAGTAGATATTTTACTTTCAACAAACAGAAATGGCTTTTAATGAATTTAATCAATAAAGCAATGCATATTTTTAATTCAAGATGATGCATTTTTGTCACAAAGTTTTTATGTATATCTTAATCATTGACGGAGATCCAGTAGTCAGTCAAACTAGTTATTCGTTGAAATATTAATTATTTGTGAAGACAAAACCAACACAATAATGATGAAGTTACACATATAAATGTACATGTACTTATTTCAGGCAATACATTTTATATTTTTCATAGTCCGACATTCAAGGTAACTTATGCGAGGGAATTACCACAAAGATGGTTTACAAAGGTAATATTAAATATTCGTCTTATTCTTTAAAACACTACAATCTTCGTTTTTTATTATACAACTTACTTCCGGATAAATATGTAAATTTTAACACTCCATACAATATACAATTTATACACGATTAAATACTGGATTTCGCAAGATTAATTATCAACACTCTTGATCTTTTGTAAATGATTTACATTCCGTATAATGTTAAATTGGTGAAATTTGCTGTCAATTGTCTTTGTTTACAAAAAAGTGCTATAATTTGTATTTATTATCATAGCATGCCAAAAGATGTATGTAATGCATAATTGAAATAAGTGTTTGCAAATTTCAAAACAACTTAATATACCCGATTGTTCTGGATTATCTTTAATTAAATCATCGTGCTATTGTTTATTGTCCCCCAAAAACTTATGTTTCATTGTCTGATTGAAAGCAAAAATTAAACATGTTGGAATTAAAACATCTCTACCTACAATGGTCACAACTTCGAATTCATTTGCAGAGGCTGCTGCTCCCGAAATTTGCTCTGATAAAGTGTATGTGTTTTGTGAAAAAGTTTTGAATATCAAAGACGCTAGATACCACATTTGCACTAATCGTGCCCATCGGTCTCCGAGCAATCCCATTACATGCAAAACAAGGCCAATCATTATTAACTTTGACACTGACTCAAAGATCTTAGATAAGGATGCCCTTAAATCTGTTACACTCATAGACACCCCTTATTCATTGTTTGACCAGCTCCCGAGAGACGTCAAAGCACGTAGGCAGCAGCCCATTCCGAAGTTTGGCCTTAAACTGATTTTCATTGGTAATGTCCTTCAGATAGTCTGGCAATGAATTCCACCATTTAGGTCCCACGATAGCCAAGGATCTATCAGCAAGTTTTGAATTTGTTGATGGTATATCAAACCGAATGTGGCTAGATGATGAGGATCTCAGTCTTTTCCTGTACTGACTCTGGCATTTAGTGAACAATTTACGAAGATACAATGGAGCGGTGCCATTTGCAACACGAAACACAGTGACAATAACTTTGTACATGATTCTTGCTCGAATTGGAAGACAGTGGAGTGATTTAAGAATTTCAGCACTGGGTTGATAGTAAGCAGCTCCAGTGACAATTCAGGCAGCTTAATTCTGCACACGTTGTAATTTATCAAGTTGATAGGCTGGAATATCAGCGAATAATCCATTGCAAAAGTCTAAATGTGAATGAAAATAGAGCAAATAAAGTGTATCGTCGTTAAAGGACAAATGCAATTATCTTGTGGTTATTGATAAACGGAGGTATTATAAGAGGTAAAACGCAAAGCAAAAATTTTGTGCGAGAGCAAACAAAAAGTTGATTTGCATAATGCTTCACAAAATAGCCCTAAGAAATTTTGGGATCTTGTACGTAAATATAAGACGAAAAAGTGTAATTCTAAAACTGATTTGTCAGCCAACGATTTTTATGAACATTTTAAGTAACTGTTTTCAGATACTATCATATTTAGCAATCAAGATGTGGAAAATACGAGTACAGTTAATGATAAAAGTTTTGTACATGTTATAGAGCAGTTAGAATGTGAATTTTCAGATGATGAAGTGATTTAAGCTATATCTAATTTAAAACGTCCGAAAAGTGCTGGTGAGGATATGTTAATTTCCGAAATATGTTTAGACTCTAAACATATAATTGCACCTTTGTTATGTAAATTGTTTAATTACGAGTATATGTATAGCAATTGAGCGTGACCAAAGGCGTATTGGTCCCCGTACCTAAAAAGGAGATCCAAATATTGCTGATAATTATAGAAAATATGTTAACCAGTATATATATATATATATTCTCAACTTTTAGAGACAAGGGCCAGAAGTTTTATTGAAAATAAACAATTGTAAACCGATTGTCAATATAGATTTCGTCAGAATCGTAGCACTATTTTACTGTAATGAACATTTGTTAATGTTAGAGATCGATTTCTTATAAACAAAAAAAAATGCATATACATGTACAATGTATAATATAAATCTGTTAAAAACCTTTCTCGCCAGTTGACAGCAATCTAAAAAGGTTCTTTAATGTGGTAAATCTTTTTTGTGTTTGATTAAAAAGTGAAATCTCTAGATTTTCAAAAGAACTGTTTCAAATGAGAATAACAAATTCAGTGGGTAAATGTTGTCATATCAGTGGTATTTTATTTGGAAAGAATTCGAAAACTCGAATCCACAAATATTTTGCTCCTATCCTCTTTTTGGTATGAAACCTTCCGGGACTTTGGATTACGAGGGCTGTTCGAAAAGAAATGCTTATTGTCCTCGATCTCGTGATCCACGTGGGACACGATAAAAAAAAATACATACCTGTATAGTGTAATTCAATACCTACATAACGGTTATAAATGTACATGTTAGACTTAATGTATAATTTGATTTGATTGTCTTTGGACCGGGCGGTCAAGGATAACCTTCGAAAGTGGAAGCACTTATTTCCAGTAGGGTCCTTACCTAAGCAGACTCTAGAGACAGCTATGAGATACAAGGGAATCCGGGAACTAGTCCCTAGCTCTTATTCAATAGATTCCTTGGTTCTTTTACATGCCCAGTGTATAGCACTGATACATGCGAGGATTACCTGGATTTCTTACCAGTACACCTCTAGTTAGGTGGGAAACACTGAAAGTGTTTCTTAAAAATCCCAAGGGTGTTACCCAGGATCGAACCCGGAACCTCAGGAGTGACAGTCAGTGGTCAAACCAACTGAGCTATCTAACCAACTGACTATCGCGCTACCTGTAAGATATACAATTTGCCTTATAAATACACGCAGTCATTGACCACTGTAGTAAAAATGGTTGGTAAAAGCGTCAACAAAAAAAGATGAAATACGGGCTTACATCAAAGCTCGCTCTAAACTGGGTTGCTCTTTAAAGCTATTGATGACTGAACTCTCTACCGCTTATTGGCCTTCTTGTGTGTCTTATGATAAAGTAAGGCAATGGAAAAAGAAATTTGAGTCTGGAGTACATCAACAATGCGCCAAAATCAGGTTGGCCAAAATCTGCATCTCGCAACGAAATCGTTTCAAATATAAAGAATATCATTGAAGGAAATGCCAGATTTACAGTTTGTGATATTGCACGAAAAGTAGGCATATCACTATCAAAGTTTCCCTTTATTTTGAAGAAGCATTTGAAAATCAGAAACATTTATGCTACATGGGTCCCATATCTGTTGAACGATGAGCAAAGGAGGCAACGGGTTGATGTGGCCAAAAAGCTGCTTCAAATGTTTTCAAAATATGAAAAAAAGACAGTTTGTCAATGTCGTAACATGTGATGAAACTTGGGTCCATTATTTGGAGCCCGTCAGAAAAGTAAGCAACATCATCTTGGCCACTAATCACAACAAACGCCCAATAATTGCCTAAAAGGTCTTTGAGAGCAAAGAAGGTTTTGTATGCAATTTGGTGCAAGGTGAAAGAGTCGCAAAAAAATCCCAGCGAAAAAGGCAAACTTATCAATGGGAAGAACTACAAAGACATAAGAAACTGAAAAAGTATGATTAGGAAAGACGCCCTGTCCCTGGTTTTAAGCATTTCTGCCTTCTACATGACAATGCCCCGCTTATACCTATGAAATTGTTTTTGCGTTTTTGAAAAAAGAAAAAGTAACTGTTTTGCCTCACCCCCGTATTCTCCAGACCTTGTCCCATGTGATTTCTTTTTGTTTCCGAAATTGAAATCCTTCCTTGCTCGGCGGAATTACAAGTCCCGACAGGCACTCTGCCATTCATCAGTATCTTATTACTGTGCCCAAATCACGTACCTGAAGCCTTCAAGAAATGGATTCATTGGCTGAAACTTTGCATTTCTAGCCACGGGGAGTACTTCAAGGGCATGAAATGAACTTTATCAAACTTTATTGAGTTATTGAGTTATAAGGCCACCGGCCCATACACATTTAAAGATTTATAATACAAATTATACATCTGTGGATGCTACAAATCAGACATGGTTTAGACATAATAGAAATATATAAAACAAATTGTCAACAATTATCATAGAAATAGAATTGGTACTAATTATCTAAATATAGACAAAAATAATTGTTTTCTTAAAGCGCTACATTTATCAAAGAAAAGTATAAATACTAATTATCTAAACATAGACAAAAATTGATCACGTTCTCTAAACGCTAGATATAGAAAAGTTGCTAATTTCTTAATTGTATCAATATCTTGAGTTGACATCAGATTATAATATTTTATACATGAAGGATATTTCCAGAAATAATCACTGATTTTAGTTTGTCTTATATTAGAGTAAAGTGAACAAATAAGTACAAAATGGTACTCATTTTCTTGTACACATTCACAAAATGGGCAATATCTATAATCACGTTCAATACAACTATATCGCCCAGTTTCTATCGATAAACAATGAGACGAAGATCGAAAATTTGCTAAAACACTTCTAAATTTTTTAATATCCAGACAATAAACATATTTTGCAGGAAAATAATCTTTTTTAAAATGAATATAATCCATCAATTTCACATTTAATGAACAGTTTGGCATCCAATTTTGATCATATTGGTCTTTTAATCAATTGACATATATTGATAAAAATAAAATTGGCTGATCCACACATTGCATTTCCCAAATATACCCAACATAGATAAATACAGAAAACCGTTTTGATACAAGTTAGTTCTAACTACAGTTACCCAATTTTTATGACCAATATTATCAAAATATCTTAACATATTATAACAAATTTTAACATATCTAGAAGGATGCATATTAATAATACGTATCCAATATTTCACAATGCGTTTATAAACCAGTATATACATAGGGTAACGACCCAAATCCCCTAAAACTGAATCATTGCAAGCTGTTCTCTTTACATAAAGAAAACGTTTACATGCATATTTATGAATATCTTCAGTGCATGATATGTTACTTGTTCCCCATATTTCGCAGCCATACAATAATACTGGACTAACTTTAACATCAAACATTTTGAAAAATGTTTGATAGGGTATACATCCTAAATTATTTAACGAGCTAACAATATGATTAAATACTTTCTTAGCTTTAATCGCCTTGTCCTCTGCCATTTTGTATAAACAAAGGCGATTAGTAAAATACAAACCAACATATGAAAACCCATTAAATATATCAAAAATTATGTTATCATAAACCAAAGATTCTCTAGCAGCTATTCTACCGCCTCGTTTAAAAATAATTATTTTTGTTTTTTCAATATTAACATATATCTTAAAATCATTACAAAATTCATAAAGTAAATTCAATTGTTTTTGCAGACCAACTACTGTGTCTGATATCAAAGCTACATCGTCTGCAAAAAGGAGCATACATATTTCAGTTATATCAGGGAATAACTGTATCCCTCTAACATTATTAAGGCAAACAAATGTGTGAAGCTCATCTATAAATAGACAGAACAAAACAGGGCTTAAGGCACACCCTTGTCTTAGGCCAAGAGGGCATCTAAAAATATCAGTAAGACCATCTTGTGTTTTAACACAAGCCTTTACAGAACGATACACTGAAATAATTGATCGATAAAGATTACCCTTAATATTATTTTGACGAAGAATAGAAAACGAAATATTATGGTAAACAGAATCAAAAGCTTTCTGAAAGTCAATAAAAGCAACATATATAGGTTTCTTTTTCTGATTCAAGTACTTATTTATAATTGAGGATAAAATGAAAGCATTATCAATTGTTGAGTATCCAGACCTAAATCCTGCCTGTGATTCTGTTAAAAGTTCAAATGCTTCAACATAAAATGTAACACGTTTAGTAATAATGAATAAATAAATTTTACTTATAATATCTATTAAGGCAATACCTCTGTAGTTGTTGGAACAGTGTATTGATCCCTTTTTGTATACAGGAATAATAATAGACCTAGACCATTTTTCTGGAAATTCTCCTGTTTTAAATAACCTATTAAAAAGTTTTAACAAAAAAGGAAGCAATGCGTTTATTCCATATCTAAAATGTTCAGGAAGTATATTCCACCTGTTGCCTTAGTAACATTTAAGTTTTGAACAGCATATAATATTTCATCAGTAGTTATTTCAGAATTAAATAAAGAATATTCAACATCACTGATATCATTTACAGACTGGTCATTTGAGTCATGAACCTGTGAACCTACACTTGAAGCTGCAAACAAAGTGCTAAAATGATCATACCACTCAATTAAAGAAATGTTTTGTTCTGTTTTACTTTGGCCACTACAACGGCTGAGATTTCGCCAGAACATTTTAGCATCATACACTGAGTGATCAAGTTGTTTTAAACATTTTGTATTATACAGAAAACGTTTTGTTTTACACATATTCTTATAAATTGATTTTAAGTCTAAATAGTTATTTAAATTACTATTTGTACGATTATTCTGGAAACTTCTAAGGGCTTTACGTGAATTTAATTTCGCCTTTAAACAGTCTCTATCAAACCATATTCTATTAGAAATATTTTTACGAAAGGTAAAGACTTTTTTAAAAGATTTGTTCCTTTCTAGTACAGCATTCTCAAAAGTTTCAAGTATAACATTGATATCCTGTGTGTAATCAGCATTACTGTTCTCAAATTCTTCAAAAGTACCGTTTATAATATCTTTAGATAACATATCAAGAAATTGGGTATGATTATTTGAATTTATATAGGTCTTATCTTTAATCACTGAAGAAGTATTGCAAGTATTGACCAAGTGGGAGACTATATGATGGACAGTTCTTAAAGCCCTTTGGAACTGAATTGCCTTAATGTTTGTCTTCTGTCTTGCTTCGTCGGGCCCTTGTAGGTGGTTTTCTTGTTGCTCTGTCTTCCTTTAAGACATCGAATACTTTTGTTATGGTCATTGGGTTTACTTTTATATGTTTCTACATGATCATTTTGGTGTTTTACTTATTTAACCTTTTGTAACCATAGCAACTGTTAGAATTTCACTTGGCGGGGATTCATTTTATTTACACTGTCTTGTTTATAGGAACATATCGGGGCTAAGAGCGAGGTTTGGTGCACCATTAACCGGTTTAAACTCCCCAGTAGTCATTATTATGCTACTGACCGTTCCAAGGCGGCGCCCCTCTGTGTTCCTCAGATGTATGTCTATGTTGTTTTATACTGTTTTCGTGACAGTTTTGCTTGTGTCTCTTGTTGTTCCTCGTCTACGGTAAGTATCTTCCCCTTTGTCCCTGTTTTTTATTTATTTTATTTCCCCCCCCCCCTTCCCCGTGTCTCATGTCCCCTTCCCCTGTGCCTTTTGACTTTATGGGCCTAATATTTAATCATTTATTTGTTTTCTTTTAGTTCCTTATCAGTTACTAATTATTTGCCTGCCCGTGCTCTACCTTATGCCCTTTCCTGTTTTCTTTGGGGTCCTCCTGGGCTCCTTGCCGATGACTCTAGTTGCTGGGTCGGGTGGGGGCTGCGTTCATTGAACGCCGCCTTTCCTTGTCGATCTTGTTTATCATAATTTGCCCTTTTTTATATTACAAATGGGCACAATCTTAATTAATATTTGGACAGGAAAATGGGAACTTTCAGACGTTTCAACCACTTGTGTGTTTATAATGCTATCAAAAAGAGTTCTTGAGAGGATAAAATAATCGATAACACTATTTCCATTTCTATTAGCAAAAGTACATTTAGAAGACAATGGTCCAAATCTACCATTTGCAATGAAGATACTGTAGGCTTTGCAAAAATTTTATAATTCTTTACCCCTCTTATTAACAATAATATCATGTGATTCTCTTTGTTGATCAATTGTATTTTCTAAAATATCTACATAGTCAAGCAATACAGACACTGGCTTTTCAATAATTGGAAAATCAGAATCACAACCCGTGCGTGCATTTAGGTCACCACAAATTATAAAGTTAAGGTTAATAAGATTATATTCTATTAATAAATCTTCAAATATTTGAAATACACTATGAGAAATATTACTATACACTGGTGAACCCTCAGGTGGAGCATAGAGCGAAGCAAAAAGTATATTTTCATTTGTTCCAAACAAGGACTTGTCCATTATTAAAATGATACCATATTCAAACTCATGGCACACCTGTTTAATTAAATTTGTGATAGAGTTTCTTACAAAAACAGTTACACCACCTAAATGACGGCCACCGCTTATAGATTTCTTTGCCGTACAAAAGAAGAAATCAGGGTCTTTAATCGTACTATAATAATAATCACTATTTAAGTCACAAGTTTCCTGTAAACTTAGAATATCACATTTTGATACAAAATCAGACAAATCATATAAATTAAGCTTATTATAAAGTCCTTCAATATTCCAAGTTGCTAATGTCAACAATAATGGGCCTTGGCCGCTATCCTATGGTGGTCCGTGAACTCCATCATCAGAATCGTCAACCTCCTGTATCGTTTCCATGAGTGTACTTACATCGGTCACAAGTCTATCTGAGGGTCTAACCGCACTTTTATAGACACGTTTAACAATCTTAGCACATTTAATCAGAGTACCGTTTTTAAAGTATCCCGACCATCCTCTTTGATTAAGTTCCTTCAATTGTTGCATTTGAGAGAAACTCAAATCATTAGATATCCTAATGCCACAGTTTCTTAGAAATGAACACTGTTGAGCTAACTTGCAATTTGAAGTAAGCAATACATTTCGAACATCCCTCGTAAATAATCTCATAAAAGCAATCAATTATCATCTGTTGAAAATGATACTGTATGCATTGCCGGCGAATATTATTTAGATAAGAAGATCAATATGTATCAGTCCACTCTTACGATATGGGAAAGGTGCTGCTAAGAGGTTCTGGGCTTGAGGGTTGCTATTAAATACAGAAATACGCTCTCAGAAAATATTTATTATCGATGAATACGAAGTCTGGCTCGCGCCATGAAAATCTTCAGTAGGAGTGCAAAGACAAAATAATGACAAATGACACAAAATCATGAATGGCAAAATGTAGAATAACAAGTATGGGATCAATACAGACATTCATATTTACCTATAAAATACAGAAATACGCTCTCAGAAAATTATTTATTATCGATGAATACGAAGTCTGGCTCGCGCCATGAAAATCTTCAGTAGGAGTGCGCATGCGTGAAGGTACTTAGTGCGGAAATAGAATATTTAAGATTGAGGCCCGTACCAATGGTTAGTACATACTTGTTAATAAATGAATGAATGAAGAAATGAATGAATGAGTAAATGAATAAAAGGATGAATGTATGGAATATAGGATAAGGACACAAATATAGGACTTCACATAATCTACGGTGTACAATACGGGACATACATTTACAAATAACATCTAACATTAATACATCAATATGACCCTGCGACATCCTCCCCTCATAGGGAAAATGTCGTCCCGACATTTCAAACAACAACCAATTCCAAGAAATCTTACAATGTAAATGCTTCTGTTAGATAGACACTTACAGATAGAGTTCAAAAGTGTACATACACAATAAGTGTAAAAATATATACTCAATCTTCTGGTAAATCAGCTGTTACAACTATCAAAATACTTCAATGAACATCAGGCCTATAATGTTCATATAATAAAATATTTTGAGCAAATCAAATCTCGTTAGAGGTTTGATCTTATAGAAACAAACATCACTTACAAGTGTATGATGTACTATTAAGATAACATCATATTAATTCAC
Source organism: Ruditapes philippinarum (assembly GCF_026571515.1). Lineage (NCBI taxonomy): Eukaryota > Metazoa > Mollusca > Bivalvia > Venerida > Veneridae > Ruditapes > Ruditapes philippinarum. The sequence continues at coordinate 27,545 of NW_026859546.1, read as the reverse complement.
AGATGGCACTCAAGTCTGTGAAAAATAAGACTATCTAATAATAGTACAATATGAGGCGCAGCTAAAGGAACCTTAAATTCTCAATAGTACCTGTATTTTACAAAGACGCTATACATTTTAAAACAATCAATTCAGTCAATATATCAACAACAAATCTATGTTTAAGTACTCCAGTTTACAAAATTATACATTCTCAAAATTAAACATATTCTATCATAATCAATCATATGATCAAAGTAAACATCACAAGTCATACTCAAACATTTTCTCATAACCATCAAAATTACAGCAAAAAATCTACAATATTGGTAACGTAACAAAGTGTTATGTCATCCACTCAAGGGAAGATCACCTTGGTTGTCTTTTGTTTCGAACTGGGCGACTGGGACAAAACGGTTTGGCAAATGGGTTTAGAACTGATTTCCTCCTTGCTGGGATTATATACTTCTCTGGGGAAATATGTGAAGTGGGGATAGAAGCAGGTGGAGTTTCATTCAAGGGATTACTTGAAGAATCTGCGACTATTGGATCAGAACTTTGATTTGTGGATTCGGTGGACTGAATTTCACTAGTAATCAACAGTCTGAGACTTGGAAGTATGGAGAGGAAGACCCATAAAAGGTAATAAGAGGTTTCTATGGACAGTCTTAGAACCTCGGCCATGCTCTCGCTTTACAACAAATACGGGTATGTCTGGGTTGGGTTGGGTTTGAACAATATAAACATCTTTGCCTCATTTATCGGCAAGTTTGTTCTTACCCTTTAGGCCAACGTTTCTGACCAGAACTCTGTCACCTGGCTCAATTTTGGCATGTCTTACCCTAAGATCATATCGTCGCTTATGGCGGCGGGACTGCCGCTTAGACTCACGGTTGGCTACTTTATAGGCGTAACTCAGGCGTTTCTGTAGTCCCATGACATAGTTGGAATGATTCCTGGATTTTTCAGAATCTTCAGGTTCAATGCAAGGAAGGCATCAATTGCTAGGCGTGGATGTCTACCAAACATTAGAAAGTGAGGTGTTAACCCGGTACTTTCATGCCTAGTCGAATTGTAAGCATGTACCAAAGGTGGTACATGAGCCTTCCAATTGGACTTCTGAGAATCCTCAAGAGTTCCCAACATATTTAACAGGGTTTGGTTGAACAGCTCCGCCATACCGTTACCTTGTGGGTGACATGGGGTGTTTCTACTCTTTTCAATGTTAGCCAACTTACACAGTTCAAGTATAACAGCACTTTCAAATTTGCGACCTTGGTCACTGTGTAAGCGGCTGGGAAATCCGTAATGACAGATGAACTGTTCGAAAAGGATTTTGGCCGTAGTGTGAGCTGTCTGATTCCGAGTGGGAATAGCCTGAGAATTACGAGTGAAATGGTCGGTAATGACCAGTATATGCTCATACCCACCGGAAGACATTTCAAGGGATAAATAGTCCATACAGACTAATTCTAATGGAAAAGTCGATTCAACAGAGACAAGGGGTGTTGCGGTACTGACTGTCGTCTTTCGCCGGATACATCTTTGACATTCTCGTATGCGCCTGTCAACAAAATGATCTAATCCGGGCCAGCAAAATCGGGATTTAATCAAGGAAAGGGTACGGTCTCTACCCTGATGACCAGCTTCGTCATGCAGCCCTGAAAATATAATTTCATGAAACACAGTGGGGGCTAATAATTGAATAACTGGGTGTCCTGAAACAAAACCATTTCTGTAAAGAATACCTTCTTTCAAGAAAAGATTAGGCCACTCACGTAAATACTGACGTACTGCGTCTGTCTCATGGGAATTCTGACGACTGGTTAATTTATGACCGGCCTTGACAATGTTAGCTTCTCTGGAAATGGTAGGATCATTACACTGCTCTGTCAACCAATTGATGTCACTCAAATTGGAACCAATATCTACTTCTTCAGAGGAAGGTGTATCAAGTACTTGTTGAGAGATGGAAACACACTCAACCGCAGGGAGTTCATGCACATCAGCTAAAGTAGCTTGAAACAAAGCCTTCAAAACATCTGGATACATAATACGATTCACACCACTATCAATCTGAACACTTTCTGGTACCTTGATAAAATATCAGCATCAACATTCTTCTTGCCGGAACGATACTGGATAGAAAAACTGAAAGTTGCAAAAGCAGCTAACCAGCGATGGGACTGAGCATCCAATTTGGCTGAAGTAAAAGCATAAGTAAGTGGGTTATTATCAGTACGGACAAGGAATTTATGACCATAGAGATAATCATAAAATTTCTCCACCACAGCCCACTTCAAAGAAAGGAACTCAAGCTTATGAGCGGGATAATTGCGTTCACTAGGTCGAAGTCCAGGACTGGCATAGGCTACCACTTTCTCTTTTCCCTCGACTTCCTGATACAAGACCGCTCCTAAGCCAACACAACTTGCATCGATGTTAAGGATAAAGGGTTTGGAATAGTCTGCATAGGTCAATGTTAGAGCTGAAGTCAACTTTCTAATAACAGTTTCAAAAGCTTCTTGCTGACTTGGACCCAAATTCCAAGGAGCAGCTGGTTTTGTTGACTTAGTCTTCTTGTTGGTTGAGTTACCAACAAGTAAGTCATTCAAAGGTTTAGTGATCTGTGAAAAGCCATTGACAAATCGACGGTAATACCCTGCAAAACCCAGGAAAGAACGAAGATCTCTAATGGACTTTGGAATAGGCCAATCTTTCAGGACACTAGTCTTCTCAGGATCTGTTCGAACGCCATCTGCACTGACCACATGGCCCAAATATTTCACCTCGAGCTGAAAAAATTCACACTTGGAACCCTTCAGTTTAAGGCCATAATGCTCAAGTCTAGAAAACACTGCTGCTAACCTCTCAAAGTGCTTTTCAACAGTATCACTGAAAATAATTACATCATCAAGATAAATGAGACATTCCTTGAGATTGAGTTCACCCATACAGCGCTCCATAAGTCGCTGAAAAGTAGCGGGGGCGTTAGTAAGTCCAAAGGCCATCCGATTACATTCATAGAAACCGAGGGGTCCTACGGTGAATGCAGTCTTGGCTTTGTCCGACTCCCTTAAGGCACTTGCCAATAACCCGATCGAAGGTCTAATTTCGAAAAATACTTGGAACCGACAAGGGAATCGATAGTCTCATCTATGCGTGGAAGCGCATATGCATCCTTGATGGTACGGTTGTTCAAACGACGGAAGTCAATACAAAAACGTAGAGACCCGTCCTTTTTCCTAACAAGAACTACATTAGAAGAGAAGGGGCTGTTAGACTCTCTTATAGCTCCAGCTTCCAACATGTCCTTAATGTGTTCTCTCACTTCCTCATAACTACCTGGGGGAATTCTCCGATAAGGCTCCTTAAAGGGATATTCAGGCAAAATAATGACAAAAATATTAAAATGATCTTATGTACTCAAATCACGCTAAAATGACTTTTCTTGAAATTTCAGCATGAATTTCTGTTTAAATTCTATTCATTTAGGGTTTGAAGCGTAAATATGTCTTTATAAGTTGAACAAAACATAGACGCCAATAGAATCACCAAATAGTTTTGAAACAAGTCAGGTGACTTGAACAAACCCTTGAAGTTACAGTAACAGATATTGTGGATATTATATGATTGAAACAAGCCTAAGTCATTCATTTGACATGTTCTTTAACGTTTCCAGAGATCACTGTGACAACTATTGTGAAATGTTAGCGCTCTAACCTGACCCACGCGGGTCAAGTTAGGAAACCACCATTTATTCTTTATATGGAGAAAAATTTTGTTCCTTTGACTGTCTAATATAATTATTTTGAGGGCATTTACATAATAATGAATGACAAATTCAAAACTAAGAAATGAAAATTTTGCCTGTGTATCCCTTTAAATGGTGTAGGGTCATCTAACTCAATCTCATGTTCAACAGTACGGGAACAGCCAAGATCTGTCAGACCTGTGGAAAAAATATGTTTCCAGCCATTAAGGAAAGTCTTCACCTTTGAACATTCAAGAGAAGAAAGGGTATCAGAGGGGACAGTGATCCCTAAGTCTTCAAGTGTCTTGTCCTGTTTGTGAAATTTAGAATGAACACCTTCTGATGGATCAATATGTTGAACAACTTCAACTTCCTTCAGGTTACAAATAACAGATTTGGGATAAATAATCTACAGGACGAACAGACAAATTACAAATCCTAACAGGTACCTTAGAAAATGTATTACCAGGTCTAACATGTACTACTCTTGGACAGATATTAAGAAAATGTGCAGAATCAGAAGTCTCAGTAACACCAACTGTCCAACAATAACTGGTACAGTTGAAGAATAAGTATCAGACTCAAGTGAAGGAATAGAAAGATCAAGAAGGCCATATCCTTTGTAAGGAACTATGGCATCATTGGCACCAGAAATGTCAAGGGCAAAATCCTCTAAACTATGAAGGTCTTGAGATGGTGTTAAAGACTCAAAGAAAGATTCGCTAACTGTAGTGACCATGGATCCAGAATCAATCAAAGCTTGGCAATTATGTCCATTAATAATAACATTAGAACTGTTGGAATGACCAAGTAAAGGAACAATATTAGGGCCTGGATTACTATGTCGACCTTCTACTGGCCCTGTTGAGAAGATCTGGCCTCGTTTTAATCATCCTTCTTTGGAACTGGCTTGACATCTGTAAGAGGGATTTGGACTACCGGTTTATTCTGGTTTGATGTCTCTCGACCTTGACCTCTACCAAGATAACTACTGGAGGGATACCTAGAAAAGTTAGATGTGGGAGTCTGACCCTTCTTCAGTTTCTGCATGTCTCTTTCAATGGTCTCAACTCTGGTGTTCATCTTTTTCATTTGGCAAGTCAATTCTTCTAACTGCTGCAACACCTTATGTTCAAAAACAGACTTGTTGACTGAACAAGGGACGGGATTACTCAACTTAGTACTAGTGGCAGAAGAAGAAAAAAAGACAGAAGCCTTACGCGCCTTCATGTCCTGTTCAATCTGACGCAGCTCACGTCTGAGAACATTGAAATCAAAAATGGACTCAAACTTGTACCTAGTCACATTCCGAAGTTCATCATCTCTCAAAACAGACCATAAACGGTTACGCAACATATCATTCTTGGTATGATGATCCAAGTTCAAACTGGCATTGGTCAATAACCTTTCCAGTCTCAGACTGTACTCAGCTACAGACTCAGAAGGTTCCTGTCTGGCACAGTAAAACTCCTCTTTAAGTCGCTCAGATGTAGCCACTTACCATATATTGCATCAAGCTCTGCAATAATATCAGCAATAGAAGCCCATTCATCTAAATGGAGTAGAACAGTTCTAGCCTTACCCTTCAAACTACTACGTATGGCCTCGTGAAGTAAATGGTCAGGGTATGCACGGCCACGTATTAAACAATTGAGATCATATTTCCAGACCTCAAACTCACATTCACCAGGACGGCCTTCACCAGAAAACTGGGGAAGTTTGGGAACACGGATATGGGCAAGACCAAGAGATGAATCTAAAAGAGACTGTGGATAGAGGTGGGGAGGTGGACGTGTTGGTGGAACACCATATGCATCTGCCTTTGGTAACACATCTGTGTCTGTCCTTCTGTTGTACTCTCTGATGGGAGTAGGGGTAATATTCCTGGTAATATTTCTGGGAGGAGGGACAGGGGTACTAGTATCCTGAGGAATAACAACATACCTGCCTGATTTTTTTACCTGATCAAGAAAATATTGCAACTCAGCCTCCTGAATATTAGTCAAATCTGCTGTTGTATCATCCATGACTATATAGTTCAGTCACAAATCGTCAGGAAAATTCAAAATAAAAGCTCAAACTCAATACAACCTGTAATATTTTAATTTACAGAAAATAAAAACTCTATGACAATTATAGCTGAGAGTTACAGTGATATATTCACTGCAAAAATTTGCTATGAATTATCTTCTTTAAGACGCAATAAAATACCTTCAAATACTTTCAAACCAGTAAATATAACCAAGTGTTCAATCTAGTACTATTCACTTTAGTCAATTATGACACTAACAGCACACCATACTATTTCAAATGTGACCCTTCACAAAAATACTATCCACTATTGTATATTCAACTTCAATATAATCACATAATCAAATATATATATATGTCAAATAACATCAAAACTTTACCTGTAGGTTAATGTCTCTAAAACTTCACCATACAATATCAATCAACTTTACCTTCAATTCTCAAATTCACTAGTCACAAAGTGAAATAAATATGACAAACTTTCTTAATACCTTGTAAATAAATGCAATTCTGTATGTGAAAAAAATGTCAATAATACTCCACCAACAAACTACAATTATTTCATAAGGTCAAGGTTATCATTCAATACCAGTATCAACAACTCAACTCACTTTTATTTGTCTACATATTCAGTATCAAACACAATTCATTTTCCAAAGAATGCTCTCTACAACAGAACACTATCAATAGGTTTCACCAATTCCGAATGTAACCGGATAAATCAAAATATAGATCAAAACAAAGTTATTTCACAGCAAAACACTTTATCTGTATTTTGATATTACCTTTACACAAATTTAAAACAAAACTCAATTTCCTTTCTTGCAGATTTAGAAATGGTAGCAGTTACCAATAACTAAATGCTAATAATATACTCAAACTCAATTACAGGCAACCATAATTCATTACACATGGGAGATACATGTCTGTTATATAAAGGGTAACTATATAGGATATGTTCAGGATTATACAGGTCTTAAATAATAGGGATATGAAATGAAGTGTTAGTCAATGCTCACCAATTACCAGAAAAGTATAAACATGCAAGATCCTTCTGCCAGACTAGACATTAGAAATCTGTGATGTTGTGAACCATGACAGCCAGTAACACACATTACAACAAGTCAAATCTGAAATTTATAAAATAAAAGCAATAAAAAATAAAACAATATCAATTCATACAGAAATCTACATGTACCTGTCAACTGTCAAAATGGAAAACTTACAAATATCAAGATTTAAATTAAAACTGTCACTTTATATAAACTAATAATCTTCAAAATAAAAGTCAGTACATGGAATTAAATAATTAGAATCACTGGTTTAACAAATTTCACAAAATAAATAAATTGCAGTCACTTCCGTTGCACTGTCACTCCAAAATGAAAGTAGGTTGAAACGTATTGTAATCCGAATTATCCGACAATGAATGAATAAATCCTGAATTATATATCGATGTGTTTTAATTCAGATGATGTTTTAAAACAGTTAAACAAGCTTGATATATTTATGTAAACAATAATTTAACCGTTGTTTACATTTTCAATAGTGATAGCCTACATGTATACCAAATTCCTGAGGAAATACGGGGAATCCACACAAATGTTGATGACGTGTACACAGTGGAAAATACCAATTCGTCCCAGGCCAATTCGTACAAATAAACATCAATAAGCGCCTTCTACAACTTTAACCTCAAGGCCCCACGTTGGGCGCCATTTGTCGCAGTCCACTCTTACGATATGGGAAAGGTGCTGCTAAGAGGTTCTGGGCTTGAGGGTTGCTATAAAAATACAGAAATACGCTCTCAGAAAATATTTATTATTGATGAATACGAAGTCTGGCTCGCGCCATGAAAATCTTCAGTAGGAGTGCAAAGACAAAATAATGACAAATGACACAAACTCATGAATGGCAAAATATAGAATAACAAGTATGGGATCAATACAGACATTCATATTTACCTATAAAAAATACAGAAATACGCTCTCAGAAAATATTTATTATCGATGAATACGAAGTCTGGCTCGCGCCATGAAAATCTTCAGTAGGAGTGCGCATGCGTGAAGGTACTTAGTGCGGAAATAGAATATTTAAGATTGAGGCCCGTACCAATGGTTAGTACATACTTGTTAATAAATGAATGAATGAAGAAATGAATGAATGAGTAAATGAATAAAAGGATGAATGTATGGAATATAGGATAAGGACACAAATATAGGACTTCACATAATCTACGGTGTACAATACGGGACATACATTTACAAATAACATCTAACATTAATACATCAATATGACCCTGCGACATAATGGTTGTTGTTCTCAAATCAAACACCATTCTTAGCCTTTGTTCTTGAAATTTACGTGTTATTGTTCATATATAATTATGTAATAAGAAAGTTTTTCTAGTCAAATAGAAGCATGGAAAATGTAAATATGACAAATTAATGTAAGATATAATGAAGACTAATAATTTCTTTATTGGCACAGTAAGTTATATTGCAACAATTAAAAGAACGCAAATGACTTACTTAATACGTGTAACTAATTGGTAGTTCCACTGAGAATAACAAAGGCGAAAACTAAACTTATCTAAAATAGCACATGCCCAAAAACATTTTCACATAAAAGCATAAGGTTTTTTGCTTGCGTTTAATCTTTCAAATAGAATGGTCTGGAAACGCTTCTCACTAAAAATGAACGTGTCTCGGTATAACTAGTTATAGTTTGCTATATGCAAATTATGTAAAAGACTAAGAAAAGGGTGAAAATTAAATACATGGGCAAAATTGAAACTTCTAACAACATATTGTTCTTGTAAAATCTTTAAACTTTTAAAAAATACAGATTTCAGAAAATAATGTTGAAAACCGTGGATTGCTTGTCCCGAGTATTTGCCAATAAACGGCGCTATTTTGAAAATGCATCAAATAAAATATCAAATATTTAAAAAAAAACACTGAAATATAATTTACTTTTTACATGATACATCTAAATAACATTTTTTCTCTTTAACTTTTTTCTATTTGGTCATTGAACAATTCATACATTTAAAAGAAGCTTCAAACTCGGACCCTTTTTCGACTATGAGCAGTAGATTTTACCTTGACACATTGGGAACGAAAAAATCCTAAATTCATTGCAAATGTGAAAAATTGTTACTTTTCAAAGTAAAAACTGATTATGTAATTTAGTCAGGATTAATTTTCAGTGATTTTTTGATCGATTCAGTTGAAGATAATTAGAGGCTTTCGAACGACGATCGTGCAATAGCCTAAAACCTGATAATATCACTACTTTACACGTTGCCGGTGATTTAAGAGTAGATATATTTGATGTTTAATCAAGTTACACCAAGTTAACTTACATTCATAACGCAATTCATGCCCACATTCCGGCACCGACCTAGGCATTATTTAATCCTCAACGCTAAATGCTCTGAAATAGCCGATTCCATAGGACTATAAGGTACAGCACTCAGTATATTAGTCATATTCTCATTTACTTTTTCTCCAGGTAAGCTTGTACGGAATGTGGTAATATATATTTTATTTTCAATTTTGTGAACGCTTAGCTGACTGAATATGTGCAATGAATTTGCCCTGCTTTGAGTTCGGACCAGTTAATTGAACACATAGGAAACTTCATTATAAAAACACAAAAGCCTAGCTACCAACAGTTTAGAGCCTGGTTTGGCTAAAAGGACAGGCTTTTCGGGATCACTGATGCCAGCCCTATTAAGTGTTGAGAATTGAGTACCGCTCAAGCTGGTGCTAGGGGCCGTTAGGGATGTTGCACTTAACCATTATCTCTAAAGTACAATTTCAATCAAACCGAGACTGCAATTCTCTTTTTATTTGTGGGGATTAATGCTTCCGAGGGATCACTTTGTTTCCAGAATTTTATACTTCACAACAGCAGGTGTCAAGTGCCGTGTGGCAGCTGTAAAGAGTTGCCCGTACTTCACTTCAGTGTTGTTATATTTTCTGGTCCTTCGGGATCACTGATGCCAGCACTATTAAGTGTTGAGAATTGAGTACCGCTCAAGCCGGTGCTAAGAGACGTGAGCGATGTTGCACATGTTCATTATCCCTCATGTACAGACTCAATCAAACCGAGTCTGCAATTCTCTTCTAATTTTGTTGTGATTATTGCTTCCGAGGGATCACTTTGTTTCCAGAATTATATGCCTTTCCTTGTTGATCTTGTTTATCATATTTGAGCGCATGCTTAATACACAAGCTTATATCTATTGGCCCAGCCCTTTTAAGGTTTAAAACCAAATTTCCACTCTGTAAGAGTACTATTGATTTGGCAGGAATGACCCACTGCATGGATATTGAACCTTTTATTATCTGTTTGTAAAAGCACTCGATAAGTGATATGTCTATCAGACAGACATGCTTTACAATTAATAATGGTTGGCTGTCAGTTTATAGTTCCTGTTTTACTATGTGTTTATTGAATATTATCTCTTAGAACGTTAACTCAACATAATCATAGATACTACAGATTAACTTAAAAGTGTTAAACAAACTTTCCTTGAGTATTTTGTCTTCTTGTAGCGTTTACAATTAAAGATACATTTAGAAAGGAAAAATGACGTTATCACAAGTATGCAGTTAGAAGTATGCAATAAAACATAATGTTAAAGTGTCAAAACAAACGATTTTATATCGTTACAACATAATGATAAGTCACGGAAAACAAATGTATTCACAAGATACAATTTTAAGTTGTTGATTAAGGCACCATATGCGTTTATATGTGTGTTTTTAAGTAAACGGTAAAGCATTATTTAATTTAGTGAGTTCACTTCGTTAATTATCACTTTTAAAAATCATTTAGCAAAATGCTCTCTTAGAGTTAATGCTAAATGTTGCTTCTAAATGTATTTCTTATTTTGTACCCCGTAGGTTAAATACATGTAAATATCTTGTCTTTGTTCTTGTTGTTATATATGTTTTGAGAAGTCCTATCTTCTCATTTCGTGCATCCAGTGAGAGATGTTGCACTTTTTCATTATCTCTCGTGTACAGACTCAATCCAATTGCATCATCTGCAATTTTCATGTAATTCTGTTGTGATAAATGCTGCTGAAGGACCACACTTTTTCTCCTATACAGTGTATTTTTTATTCAATCAACCATCTATCTTCATTCATTCATTCATTTACTTATCTTATCTTATCATTTTAAGAGTTTTGTTCTCCATTCATCAACGAGTAAAGCTATGCACTGGTGCGGGCCTCAATATATAACTCTATTTCTTTGCAGTTAATGCAGTCACTAATGCGCGTTCGTGTTGGAAATTGACATGGCGCGAGCGCGTCTCTGTATTTAAATTGCATCCACTTTCAGACAAATTATGATCAGGACATTATCCCTTAATTACGAGTGGATTTCGTTACAGGATTATGACATGACTCTTAAAACAACCATATAATTATATGAGAGTACAATACAAGATATTTAAACATGTGTTCGCAAGACCTTACGCATTATTATCTAAAATGTTTTTGTTGTGTGTTGTTTTTTTTCACTTTGAAAGATTTAGCTTGATTCGAGAGTAATGTAATTTCTTCGGAACTATACAAAATATCTTTAGCCGGCAAGACAGATCAATAAAAAGGCCATTGAACCATTGTCTTTGCGTGACAATTTCTCCTTTAAATATTTTGAGATATGAAATTGAATATCAACAATCTTTCTGTTCTAACCCATTAGTTCATAACTGCAATAAACATAGTTGCGGCTAGTATTAAATTGAATGAAAACAATAGGTTGCCGTCTGTAATTACATACTATTATAGAACTGACAATGTCTGTTATCCTATAAGTAACGTAATATTGTCAAAATAGAGGGGATTGCTCTCATTGTGTCTATGTTGGTGAACATTCCTTCATATCCATTGGCTGAACAAAAGTTATATATTTTCAGATATGTATTGAAATACATTGTTCGTAGTGATAAAACCAATATAAATGATTTTTCTTGATTATTATTCACTTGCTATTGTTTTTCAATTGTATAATAGTTAGGAGACCTTTCTATTAAAATGTGTCAGAGTTAAATTCTATATCCACATAGGAACAGTGCGTTAACTGGAATGCAGGTATTAGTTACCCGCATTCAGTTTCTGCAGTGTCTGAAGAGAATAAAAAAGAGCAAACTGATTGGTTCATTTTTCCTGTTTCTTTTTCTATTGTGATAGGTACATGTGTTACTTTCTCTGGGTTTTCATATCAAGACAACAGGGAACGTGTTTTTTTTTATATTTGCTTATGATACAACATAGGAAGAACATCAAAACACTTGGCAATCTGATTTATACAGGGGGTTAATGGCCCCTTGTACAACTCAGATAGCCTCGTGTTTCAATGTTCATTCTGTTATAAGTCCAATCATAGTCTTTTAGTTTGTATTTATGTTTGTTGCTTAATGTATTATTTACCGAATTCAACGTGGTAAAATATAAAAAGCGGCAGTAGAAAAATGTTACAATGTTCAAGAAGTCCATTTATGTAAGTCATCAAGATTATATGTGGCAATAAAACACAAAAAGCCATTCATTTCAATGATCATTCAAGACGAAACATCAAATGAAGGCGATTTTATTAAATAAATACAAGTATGACACCAAATACAATATTTTAACAAATCATTCAAAAATTTATCTTTTATTCCGTTATGTAAACCATTTTATTCAATTGTGACGTTGATCCGACATGATATCACTAATCTGTTTCTGCAATTGACACATATAGCACATATCAAAGAGTGAAAAGCTATATTTTATGAAATATTTTATAAAAGTTGTTAACAGTTAAGTTATTGTAATTTACATTATTTAATGGTAGATTATAAAAAGAGTTGTAATATATCAATTTGGAATATATTTCTTGTTGCTTTGACATTCAAATGCTTTTTTTATCATTATGATAATAATCGTGCTTCTTATTCTCTTGAAACTCAATCAATAATTCAATTTCAATCTATAATTACCTGTATTCAAGCTCGCTGTTAACGAGGCTTGAATTCTATATTTAACATTGGGTAAATAATGAAACATTATCCACTTGATAAAAAATTCTTTATCGTTAAACACTAAAAGAAAGAGATATACATTTAGCCGTACACATACTCAGAAAATGTGGTGATAACAAAAGAACTAAGTTTGATTATATCTACAATGATCGAGACTTTCTTAACTATAATTAAACACATATATGCGGCAATGACTAGTATAATAATACATTAAGTAAATAATTGACAATAGTATATAACAATCAATTGAATAATGATATTGGAAAGTAGAAACCTTACGCTTTCATAATATAAAATAATTTTCAAAAAAAGTTGAGTATTATTATACCTTTTTACAAAATGTCAAGTTAAATAATTGATAATTCAGAAAAAAAATAAATACAACTTTATACACTTATTTACTAGTCTAATATTACTAGCAGAGAAAACATACATGCAAGTCACTTGATTAGAGAAGGTCAATAGATATAGATTTATACTTGTCAGTAATAATTTCTTGTTGACATTTTCCTGTCAGAAAGGACCATTTTAAGATGTTCCATAAAAGCATGCCACTTCAACTTGTCAAGAAAGCTTTTGCAATGTATTGTAAGATTTCCGAGGTTGTTAACCGCTTTTTTAGGTGAGCTAAATCTTTTGTCTTCTGTTTGGAAATATTATTTTTATAATAAGAAGTACAATTTAGGTCAAGATCTTGTTATATACAACATACATATACATTGTCAATATGTTGGACGGAATTCAGTGAAACGTGCGTAATAGTTCCTGTCCCTTATCAATATAAACGTTTTAATACAATTTTATACTCCATGCGATGCGCTTGGTGAAAGTTATAGAAAAAGATTTCATCAATTTATCAGTAGCATGACTTCTGCGTTGTATTTAACATGTTGTACGTATTTTATGCAGTCAGCACAAATTGCGACCACTAACTCTTTATTTTAGACAAAATATTTCTTGATTTTGAAAATGATAACTTAATGGACAAATTAAGACAGAAAAGTAAATTAAACCCAGTTGTTAATTGAAATTTAGTTAGACATTTAAATAAACTGGGTAGCAAATTATATAAATGATACAGATATTTTGTTATTTGAATAACATCTGTGACAATACTCTTCTGGTATCCTATATTTATTTTCTTCTTAATATGACACATCAGTCGCCTTTAAAATATAAAATTATATTTTTTGATACAACACAGATGCGGATTTTGTGTAAACTAAGTGTATAAGATCTTTCTTAAAGTGAACCAATATAATGGATGTCGCTTCTACATGGAAGAAAGGGAAGAAAACGTCCAAAATAAGTAATACATGGGTCATCAAATCATTGCTTCATTAATAATTTATTTCGAAGTAAACAGTCAAATCAATTATCCCTCTTCGCAACAGCTTTGAATTTCTTAATGTGAGGAAGCTGACAGATTGTCAGTGGTTCTAATCGTGTGACTACATTTCCAGCGACTATCTATGCACTCTTCATTTACAACAGAATCATCCAAACATGCTAAGTTGCTGTATGTCAATTCAGTTATTGATCAGAAAAGATGAAAATAACATTTCATTTCTCATTGTAACGCTTGCGTTGCGTGAAGATTCCACTTTTTTGGGTGATATTCAGCCTATTACTTTATGAAATGAAATATCAACAGTTGTCAAGCAATCTATTATGACAAGTTTATTGTAATAGATATGAATGGGCATTTTTAATGTAATAAAAACAAGCACTTTTCTTCTGTAATAACATAACAACATAAAAATAATAAATGAGCTTTTCGTATTGAAGTTATTATTTTGCTTTTAGCTTAGTATTCCGTATCATTCTCATGGCAATAACATTACAATAAAAATGTACGTTTTCTTTCTTCAAATTAATTTGTAAGAAAAGGATACTTATTCGTTACTTATAACTAAGTCCTGTAATTTGATGTGGTAGGTAGAACATTTCAAGTTGCTTCTGAATATTATCTTTCAATATTATCTTGCTTTATACTCAACATTTAAACTATGTGTTTCAATAGGGATAACACGGATATAAAATATGAGTGAGTGGGTGTATACGTAGGTTGTTAATTAGGTAGGAAGGTGGGTGGGTCGGTGGGTAGGTATGTTGGTAGAATAACATGGCATATCATAAAACATACATAAATAGGTACATGTTGTATAAATTGAAAAATAGCAAAACAACATTATGTAACAAAGATGACACAAAAAAGAGTCTTTTTTCCATCATGGGTTTTAAGATACAGTATCGGGTGACATAGGAAGATAATGAGTATCACAAATTTAAATATATCAGCTATTGCACAAGAGTTATTTTAACTCTGAATTCATAGAGTCGGGGCTAGTATTATATTGTTTCTAATTAATGTTCATAGACCATGATTTAACCATAAAGAATATCCGATTAAAAATAAACATTGTATCTCCACAATTTATAGTTGAAATGAATATATACATTGAAATAGAAGACAAGTCAGCTTTGTTTTAATAATGATTATTTGAAATATAAATTCATTTGGAGAAATCCGGGGTTTCTTTCAAGTTGATAATTAAAGTGTCCCTGTGATCACTTTTTCGATGATTTATTTGCAAATTAACGGCAAGAAGACTAAGTATAAACTGCTTTTAATCTGGTTACCTGTTTGGTTTAAACATACATGTAATGAAATGAAAATAGAAATAAAACAAAGCCGGAACAGGATCAGACAAATTGTAACGGAATTCTACGGAAAATGATGTTTTTAACGAACATTTGTACACTCTATATACAGAAAGAACAAATCACCGGTACCAAAAGGACCAGGTCACGCGACAATCGCCCAAAAATTTGCTTATATTAGGGTTTAGACCTTTATCTTGCTGTAAAATAAAACCCCCGAACTCATGAAGAAATGAAACCTCAACAGAATCACACTTATTATGATTGTTTTAAAATTTACGATTGATTCTCGACTAAATGATGTTTTCTTACGAACAACGTAATCATCATCGTTGCAAAAGAAAACGACCATGCCACGCGAAAAGACTAATGGTAAAACGAATCCACAAAGAAATCTGACAAATGGTGTTTAAACGATTGTTCCAAGAATGTGGTGTTCACGAAAATATATACACAATTTATATAGAGAAAAACAACAATAATAATAACAACAACAGCAAGAACAACAACAAAAAAACATATCGCCACGCGGGAATCTCCCAAACATTTTGGTTGGGCTTATATTGTTGTAACGAAGACTCTCCAAAATTGTGTTAACAGTTGGTTCGAGAAAGTATTTTTTACGAACATTTGAACACTTTATAAAATTATACAGAAAGAACATATCGCCACGCGGAAATCTCCAGGACATTTTGTTTTAAACAAACATCGAATCTGCAACGGAATCAAACAAAAGATCTTTTAAATCTTGGCTCGCGGTTTATTTTTTACGAAAAGTCTTAGACTTTATATACAGAAAGAACAAATCCCCGGTCCAAACAAACGACCATGCAAAGTAGGAATCTCCCGGGCATTTTGCTTGGGTTATGGCTTCGTGCTTTATATTTCTGTTATGTATAAAGTAAAGAAGACCCGCGAAACAACATGTGTATTTATTTTAAAATTTATTACTTTTTAAGTTAACAAGTTACTTTTCTACGAGATTTGCAGAACAAACAAATACTTTACCTGAAAGTAACACATGCAACAGCTTACAGACTTTAAACTTTAAAAAACATACTTTAAAGTGGATTGATGTTAACCTATTTACCAGGTTTAATATTCAAAATTTCTGTTGGCTAAAACATTTAACAATTCACAACGCGAGTTTTGTTGGTGAACACAGTATGTTTATAAACATAATTGGTGTAAATCATAAGTAATCTATGTAATTGGAATGTTTTTTTAATCCATTTATTGATGAAATCAAATATGTGCTTTACTTCTATATGACATTACATATTTCTTATAGTGCAAAGTTGAATAAAAATATATATATTTGGATTTCGAGTTTGTTGTGCTGATAAGGCACGGTAGGGGTTCAGGTGCAAAGAAATCAAAATTGCAGCCGAAAAATCTGAACAACATTACGTGTAATATGTAACATATACTCATAAAGTGATATACAACAAGCACTGAACATGAAAATGATTGCAATTCTAAAATGTTAGTTAAGTGAAAAAATAAACACAATGTTGAACTTAAGGCTATTCAAATCTATTGTAAATTTGTATAAAAAATTTACCATATATCTAGAATAACACGTTTCGAATACGGTGATTTATATTATGTAACCCAGTTGTGGACTGTGTTAATTACATGACAAAACCACTGTCTGGGATTCCTTAACGAAAAGGAAAGCTTGCGATTTTATGCGTTAATTCCTAGTGCATAGGGAGGAATGAATTTACAGGTCTGATCTGTTACACAAGAAATTTCCGATAGTGTAATAATTGTTAACATTTAAACCAGTTCATTTCTATTCTGAATGCGTGCATTGGAACAACATGTAAATATTTATTCACAAAAACAGTAACGTCTGTACTCTTTCATTCTGCAGTAAACGTGTTCGTTATGACAGGTTGGTTAGTTGGGAGTTCAATAATAAAAAGTGCTACAGAAATGTGTATAATTACTTATATATTTGCGATTTGAGCAATAGTATTCCTAAAGCAATGAACGGTTTCGCATTTGATTGACATGCTTAATGAAAGGTTACTAACTCTTATATATCTGATTTATATTGACACACGTTTAGAATCATTAAATAGATTACATATCAAATTTCGCTCTAAAAATTTTTATCTTTAACTTTAAATTTAGTATTTATATAAACCGTTTAGGAAAAAAATGTATCCCTGAAAAATACTTTTCATTAAGCCATTCATAAACTTTTGTTAGGACTATGTTATCGTCTTCTGAATTATTAAGCAGCATTTTATCTTACGCTATATAATTAAGTGTCATGTTTGTTTTGACATATGCCATTTCTTAAAGACTTGCTGACGTTATCTAATGCAGATTCACAGACATCATTCATTTCATTAATGACAACAGTAGAACTTAATAGATGAAATGCTTCACCCACGCCTTTGTCGATAGATACACGGACAAAACAACTGTATAATAATAGATTCACAACGCATATTTCATCATGTTTCACAACACCACACATAATGTTTGTTTAATCAAAGATAACTTGCTGGTATCACTTTTTTAATTGAATAAAAAAGACCGACTCATTGACCAAAAGAAAAAAACTTGAATTTGATATTATTATAATAAATTGTGTGCAATTACTCAAGACAAAGCAAACAAACGGATGAAATTCTGTACCTAATTATTTAATTCGCACAAGTGTCAAAACTTTCAAATTTTGATTGCTATATTGATTGTTGCCAGATATATTTTATTGATGGATTGATTGGACATATAGGTTAGCATTTCTTGTATAAGATAATATTCCACCTGGAAAAATGCTTATATTAGATGAATCAATGACTTTTATTATATTGTTTTATAAATATGGCCAAATCATGCATCTATTAATGCAAGCCCTCTGTCTTTTTTGACGGATTAAAATTAATATGTTGAGCAACTGACTGACCCTTGTCTATTTTTGTCAAACGCTTTATTAAGTTTACGAGGTATCTCATCAATTTCTATCGAACATCGTTTGATGTTATAAATACTGGCAATTGTCTTGGCATCCAATATGCAGACGGAAATTAGAGGTTTTGTTGTCTGCGAACATAAGTCTGTTGACTTAAATAAATGTCTTTATTGATTTTTTATTTTCCTACAAATGTTTGTCTTGACTATGCATGAAGTATGTTTTTATCACATTTAGCTATTTTCGTATGTGTTTTGTCCTTGCAAACATACATGTTTCATTTTTATCTTTAAATTCCATTTAATTTAAAACTCGTTTCATAAAGGCAACCAATGTGTGAATATTCTTTGCACGAACTTATTTTCTGTTACCTCATTGCATTGAATGGTTTTTCGCAAGCTTATTAAAAAGCAGCTTTAAGTATACAATATGCATGGCATTTGATTCTCAGACAGATTCGTTTGATTTCCTATAAATCGCTTTTGTCCTATTCGTAAATGGGATTTTCTTATTCTATAAATATTTGCACCAAGTTAGCAACGCCCAGTAATTTTTGCAAACATATCGATTAAAAAACCTGAATTTTAGTGTAATTATCTTATATCAAAAACATTTTTGTAATATCGCTTTATGTTTTTTCTTTAATTTTCAATTTCAATTATTTGTAGAAAAACACCTCACTTAAATATTACTCGTCTTAGTGTTAAAAAGAACATTATCTTCTGAATTATTAGGCAACATGGCATCTAAACTTGTAAACAACGTTAAGAACTTTTTGTTTTCTCCTTGATCGTAAGGTTTTTTCTCAATAAATCAATATTATAAATTAATGGCATCATGTGTCAGCAAAATTATCTTGGATATAACGAACAGTTTGTGTAGCGTAGAAATAAATTATATACTATGATATGAATCTGTTATTTAATCAGTTGTTTTGTCTGTGTAAGCAATGACGAAGGCGTAGGCGAAGCATTTCATCTGTTACGCTCTTCTGTTGTTGTCTGTTAATCAAATGAATTTGTCTGTGAACCTGCATTAGTAAACGTCAGTAGATCTTTGAGAAATGACATATGTCAAAATCAGCTTGACATTTTTATATATAGCGTTTGATAATGAGTTGCTTAATGATTCAGAAGACGATAATATTGTCCGCATTCCATAATCATACACCTTTATAAAGTGTAGGGGGTGATATGTAATCAATGCATATAAATAATTAATTTTTAATACTGAAAACCGAGGTTAAATTCGATTTTACAAATACGGTTACAGCACAGTTGAATACGTTTAGCATCATGTAATTTGAACAAAAATATGTACATTTGAAACATAATTGGACATTGTTTATTCGGTCAAAATATTAGTATTATAAAAAATTCCAACACAAGACAAAAGAAATTAACCGGAAATCAAATATAAAAGTCTGAAAATCAACTTTTTTCATGACAATTAGGTAATTAAAGCCGTTATATCTTCAAAAAGTTTGCGAATATATAATTGATGCGAGAAGGGAATACAATGTAAGTCATATACGACAAAATATTTAAACAATGGTAATATTCATAGATCCAGTTCAAAATCGTATTAAAAAGACAAAAATATATTCAAGAGTGCAAACAAATGCAAAATTAAAAGTAAATGTGAAAAATACATGTTTTATATTAGATCTTGGGATAATTAAACTATTTATCATTTATATACAAATGAAACAAATGACATATATTTTTATTCGATAAAGGCAATCACAACCAATCAACAGAGTCAACACTTCAATACATTATTTCTAGAAGTCGACAGGGTTGACAGAATCTAATATATTTGATTTCCGCCTGCTATACGATGCAAAAACAAGTGTCAGTGCTGTTAACAACAAGCGATATTTGATCGAAATTGATGACATACATCGTAAGCGATGGTCAAATAATAGACAAAGGACAATTTGTGCGGTCAGTCAATGTCTTGAGATTCCAATTCTTATCGATCAAAACAAAAGAAATATTGTGTTATTTGGACGAAAGGTTCATATTTACTTAACGACAAAACAGTTTGATGAATAATAACACCCACTTCCCAATCAAAGGTAACACAGACATAGCAACTGATTTAATAGCATTCAGGTCATGAAATATGTCTTGCAATCATTGCCACACACAGTGTTGTTTTATCGCAAAATAGGTTTGATGAAACATGGCGCTTTCGCTTTTGTCATTAAATTAACATGATAGACTTCATCAAAACACTAAATTGCATGCCGAATGTAGAAGCTAAGTTTGCAATTGCAACATGTTTGCAATTTGTAACGCCAAGGTTATGATATTTTATATTTCCGTTCCTAATTTTATAATATTCATAAGTTTTAGTCCATTTCTAACAAGACTTTTAAAACTGATTTACAAATAATCAATATGGCAATCATTGTTAACTTTTTGTTTAAAATAGTGACGTTTATGTTAAATTAATTGTTGTCAAATCAGGTTTTTTGGATGTTTAATAGTTAATTGACTTGAAAAAGAATCTTCGCCTTAATTTCTTCAAATTATGTACTATCTGAAAAAGCGTATCGCTAAGATGATTCCATGGGTAAATTAACGCATTTTGTTAATATCAACCTATCATACATAATAACCATATTGTTTCCTTTGATAGAAGCAGAATCCCGAGTCACTGGATGAATCAAATGTGGTCTTTCTGTTGTTTCACAAACACTTTGTTAACTTAAGGGCACATGTCTTCAACTTGCAATGCTACATTATCCCTCATGTACAGACTCAATCAAAATGAGTCTGCAATTTACCTTTCTTTCTATTTCTAGTGCTTCCGAGGGATCACTTTTTTATCCAGATATTCTGTTAAATATTGCTTGATGTTAATATAACTGACAATGCCTCGGCGCCCAGTATGCAGACGAAAATCAATAATTTTTTCTTAATTTTCGTTGACTTCTTCAAATGTATCAAAATGTTGATCTATTGATTCTTTGTGATGTATTTGTTTGTTTTTGGTTTTTAGGCGACATTGACACATCATTGGGCGTATGTCTACTACCATTATGCTGTAAAATGTTTTGCAATGCTAGATCAATGGCTTTTGCTTCAGCAGAAGATATAGATGAAATATCTAGTCTTAGTCCAGATGTAAACTCATATTCAAAGACGGCTGTACCTACTTTTCCGCGCAGTCTGATCAGGATCCATGCTGTTCGCTATCAGTTTCTCTAATTGCAACAGAGATGGTAAGCGAACGGCATGGATCCTGATCAGACTGCGCGGATCCCTGGTCGCAATATGTTGGTTTTGTCGTGATGCGGCTCAAATATTCTACATATATTTAATTTTCTCTGTTAATTATACAAGAAGTGAAATCGTTTACAGATAATGATAACTTTTTTCCAAAAAAAGCCAAAATAATGTGAGTGAGTGGATAAGTGAGTGAATGAGTTACGATATATTCAATAAGAACATAAACGAATTGATCGGAAATATTTAAAATGCATGTACTTTTTCAAATTGTATTTATTGAACGTGATTCATTACCGCATTGTCGTCGTCTCAATGTTTACAATGTATCACTGTACAAGATAATGAATTTCGTCATTGGAGAATTAATCAAATGAGAAAAAAAACATTTTGTGTAAAACGATTTTTCTGCTCTGTTTATTATTCTCTCCTTTTTCGTATCTGAGTTAATCAGCTTTATGCAAATGTCTGTTGTCCATGAAGTACTGCGTAAATAGTAACATAAGCCGTTAATATATCGCATTATAGCCATTGCGGAAAATTGAGCTGCTGATTGGCTTTTGCATTAGCTTTGAAATTCTTTTATGACAATATAATACACTAAAGTTCGTCAAAGACACATGGCCGTCAGAGGTCTGCATGGCATGAGCACTATCTAGAGTCTGTATAGTAGTTCTCGTAAAAGGCTCCGGTATTTCAGAAGAAACCGTGATCTTCCGATTGGTCCGATTTTGTTGGAGATATTGCAATATCTTGCACCTTTTCGTGTGTTTTTTTTAACCAACATAGTTTGTTAAAGTTTGTTAAAAGTTAAATGATGTAGATGGAAAACGATAGAGACTGCCACAACTAATTTGTATATAAGTTCATGGCATTTTTTGAGGTGATTAATAGTTGTATCATGATATTAACTGTCAATCAAAGTGTCACATTTACATGAAATGCAATTTTATTATACGTGCAAACTAAAGAAATCACCAAGGACATGGCCAGAACACAACCTTCATAAATATAATAACTAAGTTCCTATCTGGATTGCTGTCAATTCAGTTAATTTTGTGGGTACGGGATTTCGGAGTTCTGTCAAATAGGACTTTTTGTTGGTTTTCAAATTTGTAAATTGTCTGTTTTCCTAATAAATATAATGCAAATACATGAACTGTTATGAAATAATGGTACATCAGATGCAATAAAATTCGTTGCATTTTATATTCGTTATGAACTTATCCACGAAACCACAAAAGCTTTTCACCAACGAATAATAAAGATTTTGTAGTATAGTGCTAATAAGAAGCGCATTACGCAAATTGTAATTTGTCCTTTAGATTTAATGATTTTCAATAAGAGATTTGACTAAACCGATTTTTTCACATTTGGATTTTAAAGGCGTTTTGAGCTTCAAACCCCAAGTGTCTGTGGATTTTTGAGCGCTTTAATTTTTAAAAAAAAATTATATCCATTTATATACAAGACAATATTTGGACGCAAAGCATCAAAACGGAGCCCGTGTTGTTTTATTGACATTAACAAACTAGATTTCTACTTTTAATTTATGTTGGTAAAATAATCGATGTTTCTCGACGTCTCGACATTTCGAAGAAATATCATATCGAGAGCATATTCGATTTCTAATTTTCTTAATTTTTGGTCTAAATTCCAAATAAGTCTGAGAATTGTTATGTTTCCACCTTTTCGTGTCTCATTGAAACCAAGAAAAGCGAAAATTATAAACATGATTTTAGTTTTCAAAAGTCGAAAAGTCAATGGCGGAAATAGGGGTCCATAATCATAGAGAAAGTTGGAAATTCCTCACTCTTGTAACAACTGTAGCTCAATCTGTTCTCATGCGATGCGCACATTGTGTGAAAATGATCCAAATGAAATTGGAAAATATTTGTATGAACGATATGCGCAATAATGTAATACAAAACTGATTTGCACAGGATTGTTTAAGTGATATGCAAATCATTTTTATAACACTGAGAACAATTTAACGACAGCATTTTGTGCAATTGTGATAAACAGTACATGTACTAGTAAATTGCATATTTTAAAGGATCTGATATGCACACTCATTTTTCTTTTTATTTTAAGTTTTATCTCTAGTATGATCAAAAATATATACTTTAGCCATGCATTAAACATATGTGTCATGAACAAATTTGTTTGTTATAAATCATTCTAACACGACCCGTATTTTCCCCATTTAACATAGAAGAGCCGAAAGTGTGTGTTATTGTGCAATAAAATCACAGTAACACTCTCTAAGTTTATATGATTAAGTTAATGAATAAATTAAGTAGCAGTATGTGTTGTTTCTGGAAATTTTTTACCGAGTTAATTCCAATGAATCTTTTTTATGTTATATTTGTTTGATTAAAATCAAGCAATGTATGCAATTTCAACTGTTTACATCACCCAGATTTGGTTATACATCCAACTTTAAATTTCTTTTTAGATTTATTATTACATCACAGTCAATGTTGACAATTGGTCATCAACCCTACATATCTGAAAGGAAAGGAGACTTACCTAACACATTTGTTTTAGGGAGAATAATCATAAATTACGAATGAGCGAGAACGTCTAAAGTTATTTTTGTTGAAAAACAGTTAACTAATTAAAAAAATATTTTGCTTCTGTTATTATATCATTTATTTTCGTCAGTGTGTCCGGCAATCTAAGCAAATTCCCAGATAAAAGCATGATAAATGATTCGATTTACGAACAATTTTTTATGCAGAGAAGACATTTGCCCAATTATTGAAACAGATGGAAATTTTAGTCAATACAATAGACCATAATGAACATTTGTTTTCTGATAGAATTAGACTGAAGTTTAAAAAAAATGAAATCTTTTACAGACATTAATTTTAGTGTACATTTTCTGATACACACAAATAAAATGAATAAATAGGATGAAAGTGGGTAAAACTGAGAGTCTTTAAAGATCCTGTATGTTTTGTAATTGTGATTGTATACCACACTTGCGTGAAACTTTATACAGTATAATTATGCTAATACAACAATTTTCAAACATTGAAAAATATGTAAAATATGTACTGCAAATATTTGTACATATTAAATTTAATCACTAAATTATATGCATTCATTTCTTATTGGAAAATTTGACTTAGAATCTATAGAAAACAAATTTCTAATTACCTCCCTTTATTTCTATGAACTATTAAATACGGTATTATCTTTATAAATAATGCTTTTTGAAACTCACAATATAAATAAATCTTAATTTGAACATCATATTTTTTATGTAAAACCATAAAAAAAATGTGTTACAGGATCTTTAAAACTTAGTTATTAATTGATGTTAAACTTGAATGACAGAAGTCGGAAATTGTTGCATAAAATATCACAGGAAAATATCTGTGCTGTTTTATATGTCATAGCAAATAATCAACACGTTGATAATAGTACAAATAATTTCTTGCCTTATTAAGATGTCAAGTTATATATCCTGCAAATTTCGTTTTGAATGCATTTAAGTGTTTAATACTGCATTAAATTAAAATATATACAAGACAAAAACTGAACTGCTATCGGGACGCAATGAAAGTAAAGGATATTTGCTGTATTTGTAGGAGAACTTAAAAAATATTATTTGAATTCATTCAGCTAGATGGCTTTTACTCATATAAATCTATTCGATGATTTGAGAATGTAGTTCGGTTTCACTGGCCGAGAAGTCGATGAAACTGTCACTGTCACACTTAAATTGATTCAAAGTCATTTGTAACATTGTATAAGTATACTAAATATAAAAACAAGGATGTGAACTTCTAACTGACTAGAAAAATCGTAATTTATCTGAAATTAATTTTAAATATATAATTTTCGTTCGCATTGTATCACTAAAATTTTAAATTTTGTGAAACGATGCGTTATAATTTTTAAAATTTCCGATTTCAACTGGCCGACTTGAAAATTTTTCAGTATTTTTTCTTTAACGTGTTTTTTTATTTTTTTAGTTGCTACGTGCTATTTTCATTACTTATGTACAAAAATTTACCTTTCAAACAAAGTACGATAAAGTTGTCAATAACCCTAAAAAATGTCCCCAAAGTTTTTCGATGAGTTTTATCCGATACAGATCTTCGTGTTATTAAGTTTTAAAATCTCTTATACTACAGAAATGTTATGTTAAAGAAAAGCAGAATGGCATCGAATTATCACAATACAATCATTATTTAATCTGAAATATGAAATTATACAAGTCATTTTGTCGGAGTAGAAATTTTTACAATTGTACTACTCGTTAGCAGTATATTGATAAAAGTAATGATGGGTTAGATAAATTGTTTGCAATACTAAATAAAAGTCTGTCATAATGTGTAAGTAATACAGAAAGCAAAGAAACATGAACTATTTGATTGCCAAAATATTGGACGATCTTTCTCTGTTAAATCATAGGCAAACGTAATAATAATAAAGCATTTTACATGTCGTCAAAATATGAAAACCCAGATAAAACGTACGCAATGTTACGAAGCATATGGTATTACTTTTTATCAATCAATTTATCCCCTTTCCCTGTCGTCACAATAAGTTAACACCAGAGAAAACTATAGGTCAGTCAAGGATCATACTATTTTTGTCCCCGACAGAATCGTTCGGTAACTGGAGTACTCGTCTGATAAATAATACCTGCACTACAGTTAGCGCACTGTGAATTTATGTGTATACAAATCAACTCAAACACATTTTCGATGAAAAAGTCCCCAAACTATGATAAAAGGATATACTAATCTTACATTATCATCAAATAACATTACTTTAAAAAATCATACTGAATTTCACTAGAACAAAAATATTTATAATATACTGATGGACTTAAAATAAATAAATGTTTCAGTAACGAATTTTAACTCACTTCAAAGTCAAGTAATATGAGTTATAATTAAACACATAATTATATGCGGCAATGACTAGTATAATAATACATTAAGTAAATAATTGATAATAGTATATAACAATCAATTGAATAATGATATTGTAAAATAAAAACCTTACGCTTTCATTATATGAACTTCAAGTTAAGTTTAGTATTATTACACCTTTTTTACAGAATGTCAAGTTAAATAATTGATAATTCAGAAAAAATGAAGTACTACTTAATACACTTATTTACTAGTCTAATTATAACTAGCAGAGAAAACATGCATGCAAGTCACTTGATTAGAAAAGGTCAATATATATAGATTTGTACTTGTCAGAAATAATTTCTTGTTGACGTTTTCCTGTCAATAAGGACCATTTTAAGATATTCCATAAAAGCATGCCACTTCAACTTGTCAATAAAGCTTTTGCAATGCGTTGTAAGATTTCCGAGGTTGTTAACCACTTTTTAGGTTAGCTAAATCTTTTGTCGTCTGTTTGGAAATATTATTTTTATAATATTGAGAAGTACAATTTGGGTCAAGATGAGTCTCGTTGAACTTGCTATATACAACATACATATACATTGTCAATATGTTGGACGGAATTCAGTAAAACGTGCGTAAAAGTTCTGTCCCTTATCAATATAAACGTTTTAATACAAGTTTATACTCGGTGCGATGCGCTTGATACTCTGTTACTGTGAACGTTTTAGAAATAGATTTTTTTATCAATTTATCAGTAGCATGACTACTGCGTTGTATATATATATGTTGTACGTATTTCATGCAGTCAACACAAATTGCGACCAATAACTCTTTATTTCAGACAAAATAGTTCTTGAATTTGAAAATGATATCTTAATGGACAAATTAAGACAGAAAAGTAAACTAAACCCAGTTGTTAATTGAATATTTAGTTAGACATTTAAAATAAACTGGGAGCAAATTATATAAATGATACAGATATTTTGTTATTTGAATAACATCTGTGACATACTCTTCTGGTA
>NW_026859545.1:0-9827 GCF_026571515.1 Ruditapes philippinarum | reverse complement strand
TAGTAAAAAATCAAAAAAATCTTTTTGTCTGAAGGTACCAGGCTTAGAGCTTTAATATTTGTTAAATAATATTATCTAAAGGTAATCTACCAAAGTTGTTCAAATTTTGCTTCTTGTGTCAAAATTAGCCCCACCCCGGGGGCCATAGGTTTTCCTTATATGTATATGGTAAAAACTTAAAAAATCATCTTCTCTAAATTTACAAAGGCTAGAGTTAAGATATTTTGCATGAAACATTGTGTAGTGAACCTCTAGCAAGATTGTTCAAATTATAGCCCTGGGGTCAAAATTGGTTCCGTCCGGGGGGTCATTGATTTTCATTATGTACATATAGTGAAAAAATAAAAATATTTTTGTGTGAAGGTACAAGGCATAGAACTTTGATGTTTGATATATAATATCATTTAAAGGTCCTCTACCAAAGTTGTTCAAATTTTTCCCCTGGTGTCAAAATTGGCCCTGCCCGGGGGCAATGATTCTCATTATGTACACATAGTAAAAACAGAAAATAAAACAAATGTTTTCTGAATGGGAGAAAGCTATAGCTTAGATATTTGACTTGAAATGTTGTTTGGTGGACCTGTATCAAGATTGTTTTGAATTAAACCCTTGGGTCAAAATTATGCCTTGCACGAGGGGACAATGACGTACTTTGTTGTCCTTTGATGTACAGCAGTGACATTTCGACCATGTGCACAGTTTTAGTTGTAAAATTGAACTTTGATATCAGGTGACCAGATTTTGATGATGTGACCTACTTTCTTTTCCATGAACAGCTATGAAATTTGAACCATGCGGTGGCATAGCATTTTTCTCAAATGCAATCTTGTTTTGACATTACAATTTGAAAGAATTCTCCTTAAATTATGTGTATTGTCTGAATTTAGAAGAAAGTAGTCCGGCAAGACAGCAGTGAAAATACGGAAAATATATTTCACTACAGTGGAAAATAGCTTTTTACAGTGAAAATACTAAAATTGAAAATACGCATTTTATTTCATCAGTATTTCTCAATATTTCACTTATAAGTATATGATAAAACAATTTCTTTTTGGCTTGATTTTTAGTTTCTCTATTTTTTTCATGGGTCAGCCTATAACCTCTATATGTAAACGGATAAAAGAATACCTCTATTTATTTATTTTTATTCATTTTTGTATTTATTTATTTATCTAATTGTTGTTGTTGTTGTTGTTGTTGTTTTCTAGTGGGGGAGTAAGCAGTTGACAGTATGCAATTGACAGTAAGCAGTTGACAGTAAGCAGTAGGCAGTTAACAGTAGGCAGTAGTTAGTCAGAAGTAGACAGTAAGCAGTCAACAGTTGGCTGTCGTTTATGGAATTCCATGTTATAGTCCATGCATTTATTAATTTATCAGTGAATTCCTTTAAATGTTGTTCTAAGAATATATATGTACCTGTAAACTATTAAAGTAAATTAGGAGGCAGAAAAATACCAAGGGTCCAACCGGGTTTTGAACCACAGACCTCTTGGACACCTCAACCAATTTATTTATTCATTCCATCCCTTTCATCAAAAACAGTTTCTATGGCCATATAAGGTTTTTGCCATAGACCGCGAAATACAACTTTTGTTTGGTTACTAGGATATGTTTTCATGTGTAAATGGTATAAACTTTAAATGTTTTAACGCTTAATTTTTGTTTCAGTTCCATCTGTTACTTTCCTACCAAGTGCGACATTTAGCGTCAAGGAGTTGCGACATTTAGCGGCAATCGATTTTTGTGCGACATATAGCGGCAACGTTGCGACATTTAGCGGGAGGCGATTGCGACATAAAGCGTTGATTGCGACATATAGCGTCAGCGTTGCGACATTTAGCGTTAGTTGCGACATATAGCGGCGTTGCGACATATAGCGTACATGTTGACATGTATAGGCGGCATTATAACGGGCGTATTCGTGTTTTGATTTGTTAACATGGAGAAAACAGACACTTAAGTAATATGGTCCAACTGATTTTGCCAAACTGTAAGTAGCCTTTCAAAACTCTGTATTTATAAGGCGGTGGCCCCGCAGTGGCGTTCAGTCCAACACGCGCGAATGAGTAATAATCAAATACAAATATCTTAAATCAATGTAGCATGAGAAGGACCGTCTTCGCAGCACTTAAGAGAAAAGTCACAAAACCCATTTAACACGTGTTGCGTATATGCTTATAACGACCATTGTCGAACCATATCCCTCGACAAGCAAATGCTTCATCCTGTCAAGGTCTGCACTGTTCGCTGTTGAATCAGTAGGTCAGATTTTAACTGTCAAAGCAGTTAACCCCTTGATTAGCTCACATGGTTTATACAGGTTAAGTGCTTTGTTTGCCAGATAGAGTTGCATATTTTTCTTAACTTTTCACCACTTAACAGTAAAGAAATATGCAACTCTGTCCACGCCCCTATACCGTTCACAAACTTTCGGGACGGACACTTAGACACTCGGACGGACAATGGCAACGCTATATGGGGCACAAAAATATTGAATAACACAAACAATGCTGAAACGTATTGCTGCGGTGAGTTAAGAAGGCACATGCCCCCGCGCCCCATCGGGATCTGCAACTGGCCATGCACAATAATGTATGATACATTTTACGTCGGGGGTAAACCAGAGGGTAAAATCACGGGTTAGTTGGATAGATTGTTACAGTATCCAATACAATAAATTACAAATTAACATATGAAAAGTTGAGACATCTACCGTTAACCGATTTGGACATTTATGAGCACCTAATTTGTTGCGACATTTTTCGTTAATTTTTGGACGTTTATCGTTAAAGGAGTTTTGGACATTTATCGGCGATTGAGACATTTATCGTCAATGTTTGGACATTTATCGTCGTTTGGACATTTTTCGACGTTTGGACATATATCGGCGCTACAGGCGTGAACCCGATATTAAATTCACTTAAAAATTCGCTCTTTATCATCACGACAAAATAATGTAGCTCATAATGGCAAAACTATGAGACGAGGTGGCCGAGTGGTTAAGGCGATGGACTGCTAATCCATTGGGCTCTGCCCGCGTGGGTTCGAATCCCATCCTCCTCGAGAATTTTTTTTAAATTTTTACTAAAACAGTAAAAGATCACATTTAAATTTCTCAGAAAGTTATACATCATAGAAGTTTGAAATCTGTTTGAAATGCATGCATGAACTGATTATATTATCGGACACTGGTAAAAAGAACAAGTCAAACCTTTATCCATTTGGAAACGCGGCAATTTTATACACTGCTAAATTAAGTATTTAACTCGAACATATATATGTAGATGATAAACAAATTTTATTACATGCTTTTCTGTGGTTTATAGAAATATATCAGTGATATAAAACTGGTTATTTCACTGTTTTAAACAGTGAAATTACCACTTTGATAATTTCACTGTTTTGAATTTAAGCCCCTTAATAATATGTTGTTTCAGTGAAATACCAGCGTGCACAATACTGGGTACCAACTTAATGACGTGACGTCGTAAATGACGTCACGTTGTATTATTATTTGGCGCGCTTTTCATTCAGTATTAGGTTTAATGTCTTTGTTAACGTTTCTTTGTATGTAATAAAAAGAAAATTTGTTTAGTTTAGTGTAAGATTGAAATATATTTCACCTTGTGAACACCAAAAGTTCATATTTCACTCGTGGCTGCGCCACTCGTGAAATATACCTTTTGGTGCTCACTCGGTGAAATATATTCCGATCTTACACTGAACTAAACAAATATCCTCTCTATAATAAATGTTCAAAATAAGCATGATCTCGATTTATGCTGGATAAAAAAAAGAAAGAGGCTTTTTGCTGATAATAAAATGATTTATAAAAAAACACTAGTTGTATGATTATATCATGTCTTTATTATACGAACTCTGCTACTGAGAAATGGCTTGGTATGCTTAATTAATGACCAACGAAATCTATATCTAGATATCTAACAATAAAGTTATATAGAATATGCATGCATGTATCTAAAGGGGTTATTTATAAGAAGTTAATTAATATATTAGAATTTGAATAATATATTCATACATTTCACGAGTCTCCCATATTTCATTGTCGTATAAATACTATTCCATTATTCTGAATTAATTTTTTGGTATTAGTAAATATAAAATGTGTTTATAATTTAGACATTAGTTTACCCCATTACCATAAACATTTTATCTCTCTTTTTTTTCGCGTAGTTTATGTAGTCAATAAAATTATAATACTTTGTACATAAAGTCTACATGTACATCGAATGTTTGCACGCGACGAGGTGGCCGAGTGGTTAAGGCGATGTACTGCTAATCCATTGGGCTCTGCCCGCGTGGGTTCGAATCCCATCCTCGTCGAAAGGCATTTTTTAAAATAAATTTATTTAATACATTAAAATCATCTCAAAAAGTTTTAATTAACCCATTACTTCATGAGTATTTTGTGAAAAATGGCTGTTTTCATTGAAAAGTCTCCCGTTACAAGTTCAAATTGCTATAATACTATAAAAACTGCTTCAACACTAATCAAACTTGGCACAAATGTTAACTGGACCATTGCCCTTGCAATAACATGCTCAGGCTTAAATTTTCTGTTACCATGGCAACGAGGGGACATCTCAAAATTGCCAAAAATCACTATTTTGCGTTGATTTTTTCCACCAAAATTGATTTCAAAGTGCTGCAACTTCTCAATGGGTTGAAAGAGAGTCAAATGCTTTTCAGCGTTGGTTGTTCAATCTGGGGTCATTTATAGCCTCTCACAAGTCCAAAATTTTCTTGGCGATGAGGGGGACTCCGCCCCCTTCAACGCCCCCCCCAAACAGAAGGGAGCACATCCCCCTTCTGGCAACCCCCTGATGTATCTTTTGGTTGGGGGCCGCGCCGAAAAAGTGGTCATTTTTTAATCAACATTTCTTAAACAAAAACAAGTGCTGGGGCCTAAATAAAGCATTTTTACACCATTTGAGACAACAAAAAAGGGGGGGGGTGAAAAGGCGTTAAAAGGCGTGTATATCGCGTAATGGGTTAAATGTTATTTATTGCAATGCATAAAAACTGATTAAGTCAACAAATATTTAGATAAAAAAGATGACCACGACGAGACTCGAACTCGCAATCTTCTGATTCGAAGTCAGACGCCTTATCCATTAGGCCACGCGGCCGGTTGTAAAATAAACGCTAAAATCTTTCTCCAATAAAAAAAAATAAGTAAGTACAAACACTTTTTTTTTAAATTAAGCACGACCTCGATTCAAAAAGTTTTTTGCAGATTGACATATATTGTATGATTCAATCATGTCAAAGTGCATACAAACTCTCACTGCAAACGAGTTCCGGACAAGTAATAGATCTAGTTATAGAGTTATATAAGTATATGCATGGCTGAAAAATGTGGCAACTCATAGGAAGTCCTACTAAGAAATGTCAAATGCACACAATCTCCTAAATACATACGAACTCCTACTGAAAAATGTCAAAATTCATACTATCTCCTACTGAGTAATGTCAAAATTCTTACTTACTCCTTCTGAGTAATGTCAAATTTCATACTAACTCCTACTTAGTAATGTCAAAATTCATACTAAATCCTACTGATAATTGTCAAAATTCATACGAACTTCTACTGGTGAATGTCAAAATTCATGCATACGAACTCAAACTGAGAACTGCTATGACTAATTTATGACCAAAGAATTCTCAATCAGTTATTGAGTTACATGTAAAAAGTTATAAACGTATATGCATGACTATATCTTAAAGAGTTTTTTTATAAGTACATGAACACTGTAGTTAGTTATCATATTAAGTATACCTTGTGACCAAAGTGGTAAACCTGTGTGTGTGTTTGCGTTTGTTTACCCTCGCCACCGGAAAGGAACCATATGGGCGAGCATAAGTGGTAAACCACACCGAGTGAAATTATATATACATGCATGTACATAATTATGCAAATAAAACAATTTACAAACATCGAAGAATATGTAAAATATGTACAGCAAATACTTGTGCATATTATATGTTATCATTAAAATATTTGCATTCATTTCTTATTGTAAAATTTGACTTAAACTTTATAGAAAATAATTTTTTATTACCTCCCTTTATTTACATGAAATGTTAAATTCGGTAAAATCTTTATAAATAATGCTTTTTGGAACCTACAATATTGATAAATCTTAATTTGAGCATCATATTTATGATTTAAAACCATAAAAAATTGTGTTTAAGAATCTTTAAAGTTTATAGGTACGTATTTACAAACTAAATGCGCAGATTCGATTTTATACAAATTTTGAGGGTCTGCTTTACAGAAATGTAAAACTCGAAGCTTTAGCTCAAGTAAAACATCCGTGAGATCTCCGCATGATATGGTCGTTTTTTATGACCGGCGATTTGTTGTTTTTGTATATAAAGTGTGTAAATTTCGTAAGAAAACACAATTAAACAATTATTGATCTATTAAAGGGATACTCAGGCAAATAAATGAAGAAAAAATTGATTTAAAGTACTCAAATCAAGCTAAAGTAACATTTTTATAGTCCTATCATGAATTTCTGAATAAATTCTATATATTTTGGGTTTGAAGCGTAAATATATCTAGATATATTGAACGAAATTTAGACGCCGACAGAATCAACGAGTAGTTTTAAAACAAGTCACGTGACTTTAACCCCCCCCCCCCCCCGAAAGTTACAATGGCAGGTATTGTGGATATTGTATGATCGAAACAAGTCTAAGTCATTTATTTCACATGTTCTTTAACGTTTCCAGAGTTCACCGTGGCAACTATTGTAAAATCTTAATGCTCTAACCTTACCCACGTGGGTCCAGTTAGAAAACCACTATTTTATTCTTTATAAAGGGAAAAGTTTTGTGCCTAACATATTTATCTTAATGACATTTACAGAATAATGAATGATGAAAATCAAAACAAAGAAACGAAAATTTTGCGTGTCTTTCTTTAAAGTATTGATATTTAATTAAAAATTAAAAAAACTTTT
The DNA here is from genome assembly GCF_026571515.1 of Ruditapes philippinarum. NCBI lineage: Eukaryota > Metazoa > Mollusca > Bivalvia > Venerida > Veneridae > Ruditapes > Ruditapes philippinarum. The sequence goes on along the minus strand of NW_026859545.1, from coordinate 2,838 downwards.
TCGACGAGGATGGGATTCGAACCCACGCGGGCAGAGCCCAATGGATTAGCAGTCTATCGCCTTAACCACTCGGCCACCTCGTCTCATGCGCACATTTGTTGTACTTTTATATTTTGTATATTATCTCGGCTACGTAAACATAATAATCTGCTTCCAGAATAAAAGAGGATTTTCCGAGTGTCCCTCTTTTTGGCCCGTTTTAGAGTTATTTCTTTGAAAAAACACACTAAAAAATACTGCTTTTTGGGCAAAATAGGACAAAAACAGAAAAATTTTAGTAATATATCTTTATTTTTCAACAATTTTGTTCATACGTCTGAACAAAAAACAAGAATAGTGTAAAAAATAACAAAAATATTAGCAGTTTCAAACATGTTCATACGTATGAACAAATTTTTTTCTCAACTTGTCAAGATTTTGTTCATACGTATGAACACTGAATAAGTTCACCAATATTTAGTATCTTTTAACAAAATTTTGTTCATACGTCTGAACAAATTACATCACATACTGAAAAACAGCACATAAATAAGACAGATGCTTCAATGTTGTTCATACGTATGAACAATTTTTGTTTAACTTGTAAGGTTTTTGTTCATACGTATGAACACTGCATCACAATCTTTTGTGGTCATTTTGAAACAAATTTGTTCATACGTCTGAACAAAAACTGACACAGAGTAAAAAACAGCCACTTCGATTTTGTTCATACGTATGAACAAAACTTTTTTTTTTTTTAATTGGCAGGTTTTTGTTCATACGTATGAACACTGGCATAATTTTGTGATTATTTTAAAACAAATTTTGTTCATACGTCTGAACAAAACTAACTCACACAGCGAAAATAGCACATTAAAGTAATTAGCATTTCAATTTTGTTCATACGTCTGAACAAAACCAACTCGCACAGTGAAAATAAAGACAAAAATAAGCCGCTTCGATTTTGTTCATACGTATGAACAAAATTTCTTTTTCAACTTGTGAGGGTTTTTTCTTACATAATTTATTATTATGATAATGAACACTGCATAATTTTATGGTTATTTTGAAACAAATTTTGTTCATACGTCTGAACAAAACAAACTCACAGAGCAAAAATAAACGACAAAAAATTAGCCGTTTCGATTTTGTTCATACGTATGAACAAAATCTTGTGAGGGTTTTTTCATAGTCATAGATGATAATAAACACTGCATAATTTCATAATTTTGTGGTTATTTGAAAACATATTTTTGTTCATACGTCTGAACAATTGTTTTGTTCAGACGTATGAACAAAAAAATGTTTTCAAAGTAACCACAAAATTATGAAATTATGCAGTGTTTATTATCATAGTAAAATATAACACATAAATTAGCAACAACTTCAATTTCAGGTTTTTGTTCATACGTATGAACACTGGCATAATTTTGTGATTATTTTGAAACAAATTTTGTTCATACGTCTGAACAAAACTAACTCACACAGTGAAAATAGCACATTAAAGTTATTAGCATTTCAATTTTGTTCATACGTATGAACACTGCATTATTTCAGTAATTTTGTGGTTATTTTGAAACGAATTTTGTTCATACGTATGAACAAAACAAACTCACAGAGTGAAAATAGCACATAAATAAGCTGCTTCGATTTTGTTCATACGTATGAACAAAACAAACTCACAGAGTGAAAAAAAACATATAAATGAGCCGCTTCGATTTTGTTCATACGTATGAACAAAATAAATTCAGAGTGAAAATAACACAAAAATTAGACACGTCTATTTTGTTCATACGTATGAACAAAACAAGTTCACAGAGTGAAAACTAGCATATAAATGAGCCGCTTTGATTTGTTCAAACGTATGAACAAAACATTTTCACAAAGTGAAAAAATGCATACAAATGAGCGGCTTCGATTTTGTTCATACGTTTGAACAAAACAAATTCACAGAGTGAAAAATAGCATATAAATGAGCTGCTTTGATTTTGTTCATACGTATGAACAAAACAAATTCACAGAGTGAAAATAGCACATAAATAAGCTGCTTCGATTTTGTTCATACGTATGAACAAAACAAACTCACAGAGTGAAAATAACACAAAAATTAGACACTTCTATTTTGTTCATACGTATGAACAAAACAAATTCACAGAGTGAAAACTAGCATATAAATGAGCCGCTTCGATTTGTTCAAAGGTAATCTCAATTACTTTGTGCTTATTTTACAAAAATGAATTTGTTCATACGTCTGAACAAAACAAACTTGCAGATGATTGAACAAATGTCCCCGAAATTGGAGAGAAAAACAAGAGGTTTTATCAACAGTAATTACATAAAATAAATACAATTTAAGATATTCTGTTCATACGTATGAACAAAAGAGTAAAACAGTGTTTAATATGAATTCAAATTTGTTCAGACATTATGATGAAGAACATTTCTTTCACAATTTGCCAAGATAAATATTTTCAAACATCAAAAATAATTACATATATTAAAAAAAAAGAGCCCGGTTTGAGCCGGGTGATGCTCCCCGAATAGGTTTTGGACACAGGAAAGTAAACATCTTGTAGTTTCAGAGTTATGTCCCTGGAAAAAGTTTGAAGTGCAATAATTCCAAAATTAGTCAAGGCAGAGTTATTGTTCTTTGCACTGCACTTCTAATCAATGCGATCTATCAACCTACTAAGTTTCTTGTTGATATCTCTTATGGTTTCTGAGTTATGTCCCGGACAATGTTCAAAATGTAAAAATGAACAAAGGGCAATAACTGGAAAAAATTTGCAAGGCGGAGCTCAAGTTCTTATGCACTGCACATCTTCCCATTGAGATCCACCTACCTATAAAGTTTCGGAT
>NW_026859544.1:0-26073 GCF_026571515.1 Ruditapes philippinarum | reverse complement strand
TTGAATTGCCGTTTTGTTAAGTTTTGGCACGAGAAATGAAACCATCGTTCACAATTATCACACGCGATACACCCTTTGGTGCAATTCTTACCACAGTCGCCACATGGATAAGCCATTCTTAACTTAGAAATTTATACGTTTAAAGCAATGTGCAGAAAATATAATTCACTTTCCTTTTATTTTATTTATTTTTGCTTTTAAACACTAATAATTTATTTTTTACTCTTATCAATTACATGAATTTTACAACAACGTCGTTTATATAAAGTTTTGTTTTTAAAATAATGCTTACTATTAACTTACTTTATCATTAAATTTATGTATTTGTTATAATTTGTAAACAAATATTTAAAATCAGTTAAAGTAAATTATAAGATTTGCACCAGATCAACGGTATACAAGTATTACGAAATACAAGTGGGTGACGATTAACTTTAGTTACATGTATTTATACGAATTCTCTTGTTTGTGGACTTTCCTACTCAAAATCGAAACAAATGCATAATGCTATAATTATTTGTAATTTACACAATTAAAGTTTAATTTGTTTGTATAAAGAATAAGATCAAAGGAGATCACGCTTATAAAATTATCAATTTGTGCAGTGCTTGCGTAATTGGCCTTTTGATTTTAAGATCAAAGACACCCTTAATTCGGTAATTAGCTTCTAATCCGTAAGTTATTTGCATATGATTATATACTGCAATTAAACATAACAAATCATTAATTATAAAACTTAGTTAAAACATAATATTTTTTTCCTAAAAACTAAGAGAAACATACTTTTTTATTTCATGGTGTACAGTTTATGATTTGTAATCTCTTTATACGTTTTAAAGGGACTCCACTGAGGTTTAAAAGCCTAAAACACAGCAGTCTCTTTATTCGTTGAATTGTTACTAAAGTCTTTTATAACTCAACATATGAGTGGCAATGTACTTTTTAAATCATGTTATATGTGTTCTATGTATATTGTTGGGAAAGTCCATTAAAAGGGTAATTCTGCATATTATGCGAAAACGAAAGTGTCAACAACTAGATAAGAGCCGCGCCATAACAAAACCAACATAATGGATTTGCGACCAGCATGGATCCAGACCAGCCTGCGCATCCACACACATGCTGTGCGCTATCAGATTCTCTACTAGTTATAGGGTTTGTAAGCGAACAGCGGATGCCAAGGCTGGTCTGGATCCATGCTGGTCGCAAACGCATTACGTTGGTTTTGTCGTGACGCGACTCATATAGTAAAGAACTTTACCTTGTAATAAATCCATGTAAATATTGCACAAAATTATGAATGACATTCTTTTTTGTTGTAAAATTACATGTATTAAGTCCATGATTTTCACGTGCATAGCCCACAAACTCTCCCTACTTAAAAAAATTACATTGTTATTTTTTTTTCCCCTAGAAATCTTTTAGTTGATCTAAACAGTTCATAGAAAATATATATTTGCGCAAAGCACTCATTGGTAGCAAATATAATTAATCATAGCATTATTGTTGTTAATTAAACGTGTTTTATTACGAACTATTTATTTATGCTCCTTGATAAAGGCTGATATTGACTTATATGAATTTAAATTATCTCTATCATTAATCTTACTTAAAAAAAACACACTTCATTTTATTTTTCTCTCTCTATAATTTTGTAAAGTACAATACATGTAGTATAATTTATGACTTAAAAGTCTCTATATAGCATGCTGATCACATGCAAAATTTTGTCTAATGTATAGAATATTATTTAATATGTGTTTATGTTTTACTGTACATTGAAATGTTTTGTTTTTTTTTGATGTTTTTCCAAAGGATAACTAACATAAAAAAATGTTAATGAAAACACTCTAGTGTGCTATTGGTCATTTCTTTTCTTTTTTTTCCTTTCTTTTCTTGTTTTAACATAGTAATGATTTGAACACATTAACATTAAGGTCTCTGCTCCATGATAAGTCAATTAAAAAAGTTTAGTTTTTTTGTTTTTTTTTTCTCTTGTTGTTTTTATTTAATACTTATATAGATAAGAACTATATCATCAGATGAATAATGTGCATATTAAATCTTTATTGAAGGATTCCCCCAAAATTAACATTTTTATCTATAAATGTTACTGAATCTTCATTCTATTTTGAATAAAACACTATTCATCAGCTGATAAAGTACTATCGGAAGTTTGTTTATAATATTATATCTGTTTATATAGTATATCCCCATGTTGTATTACCATATACCCTGGGAAAGAAATAAAGAGATATGTTCTGTTCTGTTCTGTTTAATTCTAACATCGTTATAGCTCAGGTGGTAAATCAACGTCACTGTTACTTTAAATGATTTGAACTAATAGGTTCGAAACCTACGCACGGCTTGTTATTATGATGTTGTTGTTAATGTGTTTCTCCCTTTTTATTTACTGTGTCTTTTGAATACATTTTCAAATCTATGAATGACATTCCAATAATACATTTCACATCACTCTAGGAATGACATTCTTTATAGTTGTAGATAACTGTTATGCAGAACAGAACAGAACATATCTTTTATTTTCACCCAAGCATTTTTCAATACAATATGGGGGCATTACACAATTTTTATATAACAGAGAATGCATAGTTCCGGTACGAACAAAAGAAGTATATACAGTACATTGCCAATGAGGAAAAAAAAAAACACACACAAAAAAAACTTTACTAAATTAGAAAAAAAAAATACAAACTATGGAATGATATATCGAGCAGGGGTTTGTTAACATTAAATCGATATACACCATTAATTTATTATTCTACGTGTAACTACATTTGAAGAAAAAAAATAAAATAAAATAAGGAGGTTGTCTATTGTAATAATTTGAACAGGTATACAACACAATACGCATCTGTATGTATGTATAGCACGACATTAGGTAAAAAAACATTAGCACAAACATGTAGTAAATCTGCACGTGAAAGTCGTGCATAACAGTTATCTACAACTGAAAGGAATTTCATTCATAGATTTATAATGTATTACTACGTGCATTTGGGAAATTCGAAATAGGAATCAATGGGATTATGTTGGATAAGATTTTGTCAGTAAAATGTGAGTAATGGCAATTTATAAATTTACATATAGATAATATGTACTTATATTCCTAACAATAACAGACATCTGTTTTATGAAAAAATAACTTCATTTGTGAATAGAAAATTATGTACAAAGAAAGTGTTGAGAAAAAAATATTAAACACGCAATTTAAAGGAAACAAACAGTTTAACAAGTGAGAAATATTAGATGAATATGCTTGCATATATATGTATATATGTTTATGTTGTTTATATGCTATAAACATTGTATAATGTTTCAGGCAATAAAATTTGAAATTGGAAAAAGAAAAAATATTATATTCCAATGTATATAATTGAACGAATTAACAAGAGACTATCTAAGGAGTAGGTATGCTATTTTTCACACTTACGGCTGTATACAAATCGTGATTGATATATAATTACTTCAGGCACTATTTATGCAGGTAGGTGTTACATTGTGTTAACAGTTTACTTCATTCAAACATTGAAATATGACATTTTCAGCTCAGTTTAGATGTATATAAACTACTAGTTATTGCGTACTGATTACAGTCTGACTTACAATGGCTAAAGTCGTACTATTTGGTGACAGTTATATCAAACGTCTTCACTATCACTGTGCCGAAGATCCACTGTTAATACCAGGGCACGTGCATTGGTGTTTTAAAGGCGGTCTAAGAACCGACCATATGGACCATGCCCTATATTCTCGTCTGCTGCGCCATAACGCAGATGTTGTAGTTCTGAATGTAGGCGGTAATGACATAACAGCTACATCATTCCCGAATGAAATTGTCAGTAGAATCCAAATTCTTGTGGATAATTTAAAGGCCTCTGGGGTTAAAAAAGTTTATATTTGTGAAATTTTGACCAGAGGCGAATTTTCTAAAGCACCGGGTTTGACAAAAGAGCGCTTCGGAAATCAAATTAAATACATTAATAAAAGGCTGGCGAAAAAATTCCAAGAATATTTAATTCGATTCAATGACATTAAATACTGTAAGGACTACCACACAGACAAGGTCCATCTTAACACAAACGGGCAAAAAAAATTCAGGGCCAGATTACAACGCGTGCTGTGTAAAACATACGCGAATGGCTGAAAACTGTCCTTTTAAGGACAACAAAAGGCCCTTTTAAGGGCCACACACATGTCTCGAAAGAAATTACCTCAGTTGTCAATATAAATCAATCGGAATATAACCTTACCAATGAATTTCCGTTTTTCTATCAGTGCATCATACATTAAGTAATGAATATACAGAAACAGAAGAAATGTATATTTCCTTGTATTAATTCAAAATATCGGTAATTACCTGTTTATAATACTTATTGTAATACTTACCAATACTTACATACTATTTCAGGTATTCACAATTTCATGATTTTGCCCGTGTAATATACACTATTTTTACATATCTACTGTGATATAGACCTGAAAATAAAATAAAAAAAAAAGTTTTAAAAATTATCATACGATTTTGAAATTTTACATTTTCTAGGGTTAAGATATCACAGAAAACAACAAATATGTACTGTTATTATAGACAAAAATGTCTAAAAACTATTATATAACTTATTCACAGTTTACGAACGAATGTCCGGATATACACTGCAATAAACTAGGAAAGGCAGTTATCTGGACTCTTCAGTAATGCGTACACAACGGGGGGTGGATGGAGTGCGGTATCCATAGCGATTGCGGTTAATTTCCTCTATCGATAGATTACAATCTTTCACTCCGTTTACGGCTTAAAAAAATTAGAAATACAATAATTAAAATATAGACAATTTAAACAAATCATAATGATAATAGTCTTGTTAGGTGGGATGTCATGTATATTATTTATTAACTTGACAAAATGATATTAGGATTGCAATGAAATGAACACAATAATCAACATAAGGAACGAGACAATGAATCACAAATCAATAATTATAGATTATAAGAACAGTGCTCGTGCACCTAAATGTATAATTACCTACAGTACATACAAACCGGAAAAATGACACTGCCAGCCCGTGCATTCCATGAAATATTTATAAATACAAACATTAACATTTTGCTTTTACATACATGTACATAAGTGTTATAGAAATATATAACCTTCTTATGGATAATACATAATGTCATGATCGGTACAATTTAGAAAAAACAATGATTTCAATAAGTTACCATTTATTTCAAATACTGTCAGGGTTTTTTTCCTAAATTTGTTCGGGACGCTTTGTTAGCGCAACATGGGAAACGTCAGTTTTTGTGCTGTATATATTTTGTGGATGAAAAGTTTATTTCCTTCTTTATGTCACTGACACATAACATAAAACAAAAAAACACGATTTATCTTTGCTTAGATAAAAAAACGCGTGGATAGACGTACGATTTCGGGCGCTATAAAGATGATTTTATGTATGCGAAACATTTTTCTCGCTATTGTTACTTACATTACTATTTCATTAACTAAAATTACGAAGTATTTCAAAATAATTTTGGTTCAGATAAACATTAAACCTTCCGGACGCTTTGTCGGTATACGGTGGTTTTTTAGCAAGTGAACTTGAGCCTAAGGTATGAATGTTTTTTTATATAAATAGAAAAAAATGATAAGTAAGATTATTTTTTTTCTACCATAAATACCTCAATACATAATAATATACATTATTTACAATAAATATAACCATTCTGACTGTTTAAATAAAGATTAATGCTTCGGGACGCTTCATGACATTTCGGGACGCTAAATTCTTCGGTACGCTTTGTTAGCGCACCTAGGGAAACGTCAGTTTTCGCGCTGTAAAATAATATTTTGTGGATGATATGTTTATTTCCTTTTTAATGTCACTTACACGTATCATAAAAGAACTTAATTACGATTTATCTTTGCTTAGATAAAAATAAAAACCATGAATACGTTTCGGGACGCTATGTTAGTCAGTTAGCAACTTGAACTATGCGTGGATAGACGTACGATTTCGGGCGCTATAAAGATGATTTTATGTATGGAAAACATTTTTCTCGCTATTGTTACTTACATTACTATGTCATTAACTAAAATTACGAAGTATTTCAAAATAATTTTGGTTTAGATAAACATTAAACCTTCCGGACGCTTTGTCGGTATACGGTGGTTTTTTAGCAAGTGAACTTGAGTCTAAGGTATGAATGTTTTTTTATATAAATAGAAAAAATGATAAGTAAGATTATTTTTTTTCTACCATAAATACCTCAATACATAATAATATACATTATTTACAATAAATATAACCATTCTGACTGTTTAAATAAAGATTAATGCTTCGGGACGCTTCATGACATTTCGGGACGCTAAATTCTTCGGGACGCTTTGTTAGCGCACCTAGGGAAACGTCAGTTTTCGCGCTGTAAAATAAAATTTTGTGGATGAAATGTTTATTTCCTTTTTAATGTCACTTACACGTATCATAAAAGAACTTAATTACGATTTATCTTTGCTTAGATAAAAATAAAAACCATGAATACGTTTCGGGACGCTATGTTAGTCAGTTAGCAACTTGAACTATGCGTGGATAGATGTACGATTTCGGGCGCTATTAAGATAATTTTATGTATGGAAAACATTTTTCTTATTATTTTTACTTACATAACTATTTCATTAACTAAAATTACGAAGTATTTCTAAATAATTTTGGTTTAGGTAAACATTAAACCTTCCGGACGCTTTGTCGGTATACGGTGGTTTTTGAGCAAGTGAACTTGAGTCGAAGGTATGTTTGTTTTTTTTATATAAATAGAAAAAAATGATAAGTAAGATTATTTTTTTCTACCATAAATAACTCAAAACATAATAATATACATTATTTACAATAAATATAACCCTTCTGACTGTTTAAATTAACAATAATGCTTCGGGACGCTTCAGGACGCTTCGGGACGCTAAATTTCTTCGGGACGCTTTTTAGTGAGACCGGACCAGAGCGTCTATATGTTACTTGTTAACACGTTATTTTGTCGTTTATTTAGTGATGGTAAGCTTTGTTTCTTTTAAAATGAAATTGATTGATCAATATAAAATTTTAGACCTTGTTTCAAAAATCTATTAAATGGCCTAAGGATAATTTGAGGATAATTTAAGACAGAATAACGATTCGTCCCACTGACGATTCGCCCCATAATTTCTCACTCATCATCAAAAACGACTTGTCTTTCCATGGTGACGAGTAGCTCCTCAAAGTAGTTTTGTTATAGATGTATATACTTGAACTCTCTTTGTCCAAACAGAATAAAAGGCAATCAGATTTGCATATAGTTCTTGCTTCCAAAACTTTAAAAGCCCACTCTTCCGGTACTGGTTTACTTATCTAGGTTCAATAATGCTTCATTACTTGCAATACACCCATTGACAGACTCTAATGAACTACGTAAATAACGGAGGTATATCGAGTGAAAAAACAAGATTTATTTCCCTTGGCTTCGAGTAAAATCAATATCTCTACCGCCTCAGTGGTCGAGGGGTTAGAGTCGATTACTTCTAATCCAGTTACCTCTCTGGCATGGGTCAGATCCTCGGGAGATGCTTTGGTAGTTTAGCCGGGAGGAAGGTAGTCAAGTACTGGTGTAACTCTCAAGGAACGATGGTTAGAAAACTACCCGCCTATATGACTGAAATACTGTTGAAAAAGGCGTAAAAAGAAACAATATCTTTAATGCAAAACAATGCAAAATTAGCAGTTTTTAAACCTCTAGTTTTAGTCGATTTAATGTCCGATTTTAAATTTTATTACACCAATGAAAAGCTGGTGATCTTAGCTTCATCTTGGTATATATTTCAACACATTGTTTCACACTGAAGGTATTTAAATTAAGGTTAAACCTACCACAAGTCAGACCATTTTACATATGTTTTATGCAGTGAGATATTAAAGCAATCGGTTATCTTTACTCGCAATTCTACTGATAAGAAAAGCCTGTCGCCTGCTAGTTCAGAAACTGTCAATCCGTGTACTTGCAATTTAAGATAATGATATGATAATATTTGTTGTCTACATTTAAATGTTTAGGGTATTATTTTGTTGAAATTTTATTCTTGTAAGTGTCCTATTAAATGTTGTACTTTTTTAAAATTTATTAGTGGTGTATAGATCTACTGTATTTGGGTATATTTTGGTTCAAAATACAATGATAGGAAATGTTTATTTGGGTATGTTTAATTATAGTTAAGAAAAAGTGTATATTGTGATCCATAATTAATACATAATTGTTTTAGAATTAAACATTTATTTTTAGCATATTTGGGCAATATTTAGGTAATTTGTGCTGCCCTCAACCTGACACTTTTTGACGGCGGCACGAAATACCCAAATGTACCCATGCTGCCCCTTTTTGAACATTTTTCCAGCTAGAAATTTTAAAGCTGGAGAAATTAAAATTTGACACAGTACAGCTAGGTTCTTTGGCGCCGGTTTTTCTCCTAACAAGGTAGTTTGCGTATTTCTGAGTAAGTTGACATTTAATCTGAGGTCTGTGGAGTAAACTACCTAAATTTTCCATACTGACCTATACAGGTGGCGAGGTGCCTTTAAACTTGTATCCCAAACCAGGCTTTTAGATTTTTGCATGTTTGACAGCCCTGAGGCGTTAAGTGTGGACCAAATTTTATGTGTTATAAAGCTGAACTGCTGTTATTTGAATTTTAAAGTCAAAAGTGTACTTTTACAAGAGAGAAATATTAAACATGTTACTTACAGCTTTAGCAGAGATAAAATCTCATGCATTGATTTCTGCTGTAATGTCTTCCTCAGACAGATGGAAACTTTTCTTTTATTCCGGAATCTGCCACCTGAAATGTAACTACTAAGGTGTTGTTTTTTAGAAGATATTGGCCTCGTGTTTTATATTAAAATTATGACAACTGATAATATAGATTGTCAAACTACTGGAATCAACCAGTAAAATTATAAAAAGAAAATTAAATTTCAATTTAGAAACCATCAAATAATATTGGCCTCAGTATAAGGCGGGTAGGGGGTAGGGGCGTGGAATATAATATCATGTGACAATTTATATACTTGCATTTTCTCAAATTTCAGGGAACACCAATAAAGGATGTTGTTATATCAGAAAATGCACCTAAAACACTGATGCTACAGAAACATGCTGATTATATTGCAGCGTACAGCTCGAAAAAGGAGGATTATGTAAGATGATACGCCTTTAACCCTTTCACTGCCATAGGGACAGCTTATGCCGTCCCTGTTATTTTCGGTGTATTTGCCATATGGACGGCTTTAGCTGTTTCTATTATAAAAATAGTAATAATAATAAATTAATAATAATAATAATAAAAATAATAATAAATATAAAGAAAATTATACCATCAACAATAATTATTATTATACTAACAGATTTGGAAACATAATTATATAATTATTATAATACTAATAACAAATATTATATTAATTAATAATATAGTAATTTCTTAGAAAACCCTCTGGCAAATAGGTGATCAATAAAACAATTACCCTCTGGCAGCGAAAGGGTTAATAAAGTTTATTACTCTAAATTTGTGAAATGGTCTTTCGTATGTTGTTACCTATGTCTGTAAGAAGCTGCATGAATTATATAATATTTAAAATATAAGATACAAAAAAAAGTTTTCCTATGAGTTGAGTGGTGGAAAAATGAACTATGACTTTAATCATTAATATTCCATGTTTGAGATGATTCTAAGCCAGCTGGTGGCAACATTATTAACCCATTGAACCAGTGGTTATACATGGAACTGGTAGATACACATGGAACCAGTTCTAATCAAGATCAGCAGGTACATCGGTGTTATTCAGCAAGAATTCATGAACTACGTCCTATAAATGAAAAATGTATTTGTCCAGATTGAAAGACTGACAAGTCCATGTAAGGTATTTAACGTGGTGTGAAGTGTTAATTATTGTCCATCAAACAAATATTTACAGGAGTACTGTATGACAGAGTATCTACGGGTTAGTGGTATGTACTGGGGATTGACGGCCATGGATTTGATGGGACAGCTTTCACGCATGAATAAAGATGAGGTGGTAGAATTTGTACAACAGTGTCAACATGAATGTGGTGGTATTGGTGCTAGTGTGGGACATGATCCTCATTTACTTTATACCCTTAGTGCCGTTCAGGTAATATGTTACATGAAAGGTTCATTCATATTTTTGATGAAATTTATGTTGACACTAACGCTAACATCGGATGATCCAATTCACATGGAAATGCTTTCAGTCCTAATTGTTTCTGAGAATATAGTCTCTGACTGAGTGGTTTTGGTTGTTGACTTGCCTCTTTCCACTGTGGGTTCAAATCCTGCCAGGGGCTTATGAATCTTCCATGCTAGGAAGTTATCCAGTTAGCTTACATCAGTGGTTCTACTCGGGTGTTCGCTTCCTCTACCAGAAAAGCTGGAAAGTTGCCATATGACCACTACTGTGTTGTAACGAAGTAAAGCCCCGCTCCCCAAAACTATAATAGGTAATATTATTGAAGTGCCAAATGACTGTGTGATGTCTTAATATGAAAATGAATAGAAATCTTTTGCATATGAATTACCTCCCTTGATCTGTTACTATTAAAGAGAAAGGTGTTAATAAATAACTATGATGTTTTATAATCTTTCGTTCAGATATTGACACTGTATGACTGCCAGAATTGTATAAATGTGGACAAGGTTGTAGAGTTTGTAAAAAATTTGCAACAAGATGACGGCAGTTTTTTCGGAGATAAGTGGGGTAAGAATTTGATAGGGTTGTCCCTGTTAAATGGAATTGTTTAGAAATTGTCATGAAATGTCTAATTAAGTGGTGATTGTCACTGATCTAAGAGTCCAATTATTTCTTATATTATCTTTTAAAGCTTTCATTATGAATATAGATAATTATAATAATTCAAATAAATTAACAGAATTTTGATTGGCTGTTAAACTTCGTATACAATGCTGTATATACCATGATGAACAAAATTGGGCTCAAACAACATGGTTTTCCTACATCTTAGATGGATAACTACATGTGTACATAAAATTTGTTATTCTGTTTTTGTTCTTTATGGCATATTTACCGTGCCTCGAGTCATAATGATCTCATTTAGGCTAAATTCACCTGCATAATTTGTGTAACTAATAATATAAATACCAAGCTTTTATTGACAAAAATGTTATGGCAGAATAAAACTCAATTAAAAGAGTTGCTAAATTAATATCAATAGCTGCAATTTAGATAGTAATAATAAAAATTTAAAATGTTGAAGATAAATGTTTGTTTTGCGGGAATCTCCGTGACTGAGTGGTCATGGTTATGGTCTTTGACTTCAAATCATTTGCTCCTCATCTCTGTGGGTTCAAATCCCATCAGGGGCTTTAGATTCTTTTATGTGAGGATGCTATTCGGCAAGCTTACAGAAGGTTGGTGGATCTACTTGCAGGTGTATCTGAAGTCTTCATCCATCATTTTAAACCTGGAAAGTCACCATATGACCTTGACAATGACGTTGTGACTTACAATAAACTGTTAGTTTTGCATGTCAGATTGAGATATATTTAACAGAGTGAACATGTGAGAGGCAATATTTTCATGAGCCCTGAGCTCATATTCATGAGTGAAAAATAACACAAGAGTGTATTTCTGACATAATTTCCATTCATTTATGATATATTGTTTTCATCCTCATTCAAACATAAGTCACAGTGAAAATATGGAAATATAGTTTCATTATCTACTGAAAAGCATTGTAATGAATTGTTATATTTACATACAGGTGAAGTTGACACAAGATTTTCATTTTGCGCAGTGGCATGCCTGGCCCTTCTAGGACGTCTGGATGAGATTAACACAGACAAGGCTGTGGAGTTTGTCTTATCGTGTATGAACTTTGATGGAGGGTTTGGTTGCAGGCCAGGGTCAGAATCTCACTCTGGACAGGTGAGGTCAACTAATTTGTAGCAAAGACAAGGATAAAAATCATTGTTTTATGTGAACACACCTTCCCTTTTGTCTGGTAAACTGTGATATCACGTGATTTCATGGACATGATTTCTCTTGTTCACTTTGAAAATGGTTTTGTTTAAAAATGTTTTTTCAAATATTGATATGTCATAAGAATACACTGCTCAAGTTCGAATTTGGTCATGGTTTGATGATAGCTGACAGAGTTATCCCTCTTGAAATTTGAAAAAGATCAGACATTTTAAGTTTCAGTTCATTATCTACCCAATGGTTGTACACATTCAACTCATATTTTACATATAGATACATCTTAGAAATAAGCAGTTCAAGTTTAAATTTGGACGTGGTTCAATGATTTTGGACAAAGCTATCTCACTTGAATGTTGGAAAAAATTTGAATTTTCAGTTTCAGCTCTCATACTTTTGTGGAAATGTATGTAGTCATTATTTTGGCTACAAATATACTAATAGGCAATTTACAAAAAGTTAACACTAAATAGTTTCAGTGCCTTGAACTTGTATAAAAATGGTTTGTGTTAACATGTAATAGTTTTAAGGACTTTGAAATTAAAATGAAAAAAATAGTTTGTGCAAACAAATTTGGAACTAAATATTATAACATCTGATATTTTGACTGCACTGGGGGCATGCGTGGCATGACGACACATTTCTAGTTTTAGAAAGAACTAGTTCAATAAAGTTTATAAGATGTGTTGGATATAGGGAAAGGGATACATAAATCTATAAGTCTCTTTGTTTTAGTGTGTTAGCAATGAATCTCTGTATTTCCTATATACCATAATTTTGTGTGTTACCAATACTGTTTCTGTATTTCAGATATACTGTTGTGTTGGAATGCTAGCTATACTTGGAAGGTTACACAATGTAAATGCTGATATGTTAGGTTGGTGGCTTTGTGAGAGGCAACTTCCATCTGGTGGACTAAATGGTAAATTTACGTATGTTGTTTTTTCCCATTCATATGTCACACTGTCTATTCATAGAAATAAACATACTGGCAATACGATGTTGGCACATCTATGTACTTTGGACACATTTATAGCTATGTGTTAATTGTTAACTTAAGAGGACTTCTCGCTGCATGAATGATGAAAAAAAAAAAAAAAATTATAGTACGAACAAAATAGAGTTTGCTTAAACAGCACTATATTACTGACTTTATCTTGTATGAATTTTATAGGTAGACCAGAAAAGTTACCTGATGTATGCTATTCATGGTGGGTGTTGTCATCTTTGAAAATAATTGGCAAATTACACTGGATCAATAAAGTATGTGGTATTATAAAATTGTTTTAAGCACTTTGTTTTGTTCAGTCCTTAAGGTGGAATTTTATTAATAGTTATTTGAAGAATTTGTTATGCATTTATTGTGTTGGCTTGTTGGTCAAAAGAAATATGTTGATATGTTTTCAGAAGAAATATAGGTTATTGTGTTAATAAGTTAACAGGAGAATTTCAGTTTATTGTGTTCAAAGGTGTTCAGAAAAAAAATAGATTATTGTGTTCACAGGAGAGAATTGGTTGTTGTGTGTCAATAAGTTCACATAAATAATTTTGCAAAATTAGAATTATGGTGTTAACTTGTTTGCAGGAGAAGTTGGTGAAGTTCATGCTGGCATGCCAAGACGAGGAGACTGGAGGATTTGCAGACAGACCAGGAGATATGGTAGGTATTAAGAGATGTTTTTCTGTTTAGTACTATAAAAAATTAAAACAGCACAGGTTTGTATTAAGAGATTAATACACAGCAGAGTAGGCCCAAAAGGTGATAATTGGCCCTCAAATGAATAATGGCCCGAGGGCAATATTCATTTCAGGGCTGATTATCACCGTCTGGCCCCATGTTAAACATCTTACTGCTTGTATGTCATTAGATAGACTTATGTTTAATGAAATGTGCTCAAAACTGATTAGATTGTGTTATATTCTTTCAGGTTGATCCATTCCACACATTGTTCGGTTTAACAGGACTTTCATTAATGGGGGAGGAATCAATCAAACCCGTAAATCCAGTTTTCTGTATGCCAGAGGAGGTGATTAGAAGAGCTGGTATAAAAATGGAGCTATTGTGATAGGGAGATAAATAGAAGAGCTCAGAATAGAAATGAACTATTTCGGAGATAGGGGTGATTAAAAGAAGAGCTGTGCTTTGCTTTGAAACCTGTGTGAAAAGATTTGAAGAGAAAAGCAAATGGAATTTTAATGCTTTGTGACAATACTTAATTGTATAAAAGGCTTTAACATTACTTAATTGTACAAAAGGCTGTAAAAGCAACTTCATCTGTGATAGAAATTATTACTGCTTCAACACCAGATGGTTTGTTCAGTTGTGCCATTTGTCAAGTACATTTACAACACTGTAAAATGATGCAAGTGGGTTTTTTAAGCTTACCTGTGCACAAGGTGCTTTAGTGATAATGTGATGTTCGTTTAGTGTCATTCATGATATAATTTCTTAATGCAACAATTCCATAACAACATACATGTAATTGATTTTTACCAAAATTCACATAAAAGGTCCTTCTACAAAAGTTAGATGAATGGATCCACTGCCATGCATAATTATGCTATTAAACTAGACATAAAAAAAGAAATATTTAAAATTCTTCTCAGAAACTACAGGCACCTAGAGCTTAGATGTTTAGCATTTAAGCATCATTGTACAGTTCTATACAATAGTTATATAAATTTAGACCCTAGGGTCAAGATTGGTCTTGCCCTAGGGTTTTCTTAAGTTTACAAATACTTTATAGAAAAACAATCTTTAGTGTGAAACTACATGGTCTAGAGCATCTGCTGCATATAGCTCGATATCTACAGAGGTTTTTAGGCCAAACAATAGGGTAGCAGAACTCTCAACTACATAGAATTCAGAACACATTGATTTGTATCTGTATTTAAATGTGACAGTTATTTCCCAAGCGCCGGTAATAAGTCACCTTTATGTATGTTGTTAACCATGCTTTGGAGGGTTCCAAAGGGTGTTTAAGGATAAATTTTATAAATATATTATTTGGGAGGCAATTTATTTGTGACCCTGCAATTAATATTATAAAAATATCTTTAGAGCCAGTCAAACATTTACAAAAACTTGATCAGGAGAAGATAAAAGAATTTAACAAAGAACTCTTGGTATTTCTTTTTGTTTGATTCACATTTGTAATCCATGATTTCACTTTCATTGTTTAGAAAAAGGATTTAACGGTCCACATTTGATACATTTTTGCCCTTGTACTAGACAGTCACTTGAAACATAATATTTATTATCATATCAGTGGGATTCTTTTCTTTCTTCAAATTGTTGTTTTGATGATCCATCACAGGTGCTGGTAAAATGTAAGCTTTCTGTTTTTATTGATGTCCATTTTGGTTATTTATTCCATTTTCTTGTTCTTGGTGTCACTGTTGATTTAAAGTCCGTAGTAGGTTTGTGCCTGACGCTGACTCAGTTTGTATGTTTGAGCAACATTAACGCATATTTCAAGTGTTCATCTGAGCCTTCTACCGACCTTATTCCAAAGACAATATGATCGCTAATAAAATCTTGCTGCATATCCACAGGATTATCACTGTCCTTATTCTGTAACAAACTGTTCAAATGGTTCATTTTCTTATTGTGAACTTAATTTGAAAAGATATCTGTTATAAATAATGTTACTTTTTGGTGTGCAATATTCTTTGAATTTATAATGTTAATTTAATTTCTTTCTCTGTTCATTTGATAAGTCTATTGTTGAGTATACATGTATCTCTTGTCCCTTTTCACGGACCCATAATTTTATATAGGTTCGACGAATTTCTTTGTTTTACTTGCCATCGGCTTGAATTTTTTCAATGTCCTTTAACCACGACATCTTGTACTGTTTAAATTCTTTTAATTCCAGCCCATACAAGGGATTTGTTAATAATTATTTTCCATCATGCTTGTAACTTGTCTTATAAATTTTTCTTTTTATTTCTTTATACATGTATCTTGTCTACTTTTTAATTCTTTATATAAACATTTAGCTTAAATAATTTTATCATCCTAAATCTTATGACACCATGTTGTATTAAGGGGCTTTTGATGTTTGAAGTGCACACTGTGTACATATTAATAAATATATATATATATAATAATATTGTAATATATAAATTAGCATTATATGATGTACAACAGGCCACTGATTTAGGAGGTTTTTGAAAAATTGTTTAAATATCAACAAAAAATTAATCTTAAATGTTTTGTATTCAGGAACCTTAAGAATGTACCAGTTTCCATTTTCATACATATTTTTTTGAAGTTAATGTAAGATTTTCAACTTAACTTTGTATAGGTGGTGCAATATTTAATAAAATACTGAAAGATAATTAAAATATTGCAAAAAATGTGATTTTGTATAAGATTTATCTCTCCAAAGAGTATAGACTTTACCAAAATACAAAAACAACATACAAAACAATCATAGCTTCAATAATGCTGAAACTATTTAGAAATTATAAACCCCCTATTTGACCCTATTGCGCTATAACTCATGGTATGATTACAGTACAGATAACGAGGCATATGCAAATTCCTGCGAGTATCAGGCATTACAAAAGCATGACTTCCAGTAGATTATAAATTTCTCGTCGGTAACAAGTGACAATTTAGTTTGCGGGACTCTGTGAATCTCTGAGTCAAAAGTACACAAGATTGATTTGGTATGATATATAATTCATTTATTCTTTAATCTAATGCTCTACCTCTAAACTAAAATCTTTGAACGCATGTATTTTTTCATAGACACAAATTGAATTAAATCATAGTGTACTTGTCAGAGAACTTACGGAGAATCTATCTAAATTAAAGCTCGATTTAAAATTATCTTTGTTTCTCATCCCGCGACTCATGTCAGTTTGGGTAGGGTAGGAAGGTATATGAAAGGACACTCTAGGGCACTTGCGTTGTTCATGCCGATAAAATGACTAGTCCAGCGGCCTATTTCAATGGGAAACTTGTAGTTACCAGTGCCAAAATGGAATAGGCACATTCTTAATAAATTTGGGAGGGATATAAGATATTTCTCAAGGTTAATAGTTTCTTTATAAAAGCTGTACATTCCGTCTTTATTACAAGTTTCTAATGTTGAGGACCATTCCTGTTTAAACTGATCTATTAGGGGTTGACTTGATCAGTTTGTGGACGTTATAAACATGTATATAATGTTGGGTTTGCAAAAATACGAATTAGCCTACCTGTAATATCTAAAATATTATTAGATATTTAAAACAAAATTTATCCACTTATATCTACGATCAGGCTGTATCATGTAACTGTAGCACATATGTAATATTTTTGATTCATTTGACAAGGTTAACTTATTCCAGAATTTAACAGTTTGAGATTTAATAGTGATATCTATGGGGTAACGTCCTAGCTCTGCATACAGCATGTATCGAGGAGCACTCTCTCATTTTAGTGATTTTAAGTAGGAAGTTAACAGTCATGAACTTGTTCAATCAGGTTTAAATTTTCATAACCCCAAATTATATATTATATATTTGAACTAAAATTTTTGCAAATAACTTTACCTTGTGGTCGCGTTATGATTTTTCATTTCGTAATATTCAGACCACCTCATACAAGCATCAAAACATCTACTTGTTTTATTTGTGAATACTTAAACAGATGTTTTTAGACCAGACTAAGACCTCGAGTGAAACTGCTAGTATGAGAAAGACACATGTATAATATACTACATGTACACACAAACGATTAAGGGGAAGTAAATCAATCATAACTCTGAAATGAATCTAAATGAATTACCTATCTTGATAGCATGTTAACTGTTTATTATTTGACCATATTTAAAACACCTGCCTTTTGACAGCAGTTCTACAACACAAAAACTTTCAATAAGATTTGTATTATAATTGTGTTTTGTCATATTATTTTCTTAAATAAATTTATGGCTTTAATTAACAATGTCGATCTTTTCTCCGCATATCTTTTAATGTAAACGTCAGGCAAAGTAAAACGAAAAGGCGAAGAAAGAATGATGCACATGTAGTTTTCTTGGTGTTCATCTCATTAAACTACAAATGAAACGTACCGTAATTCACATTTAATTATTTTGTGCCTGATTTTTATTCGTTATTCTTCATTGCTTGTGTTTAAGGGTTCGCTTGAATCCAGCGCTTGTATCGGCGCGACTTAGAATTTTATTAATTCAAAACAGTACATGTATTTAACAGTTTTTATGAAGAAGTTTACTTGCAATTCTCTGCATGGCAATCAATAACAAAATACTTGTACCTGTCAATGAAAATCTATTAAATTCACTTGCGGAATCTTAAAGTGACGTTTTTTATACGAATTTAAATAATTTAGGGAAACGTTATATGAAACAATAGCCTTACAGAGATATGACCCATTTCATTTGTCAGCTGTGTAATCTTGTCCAAGTTACATTTTCTCATTGGGAAATTATTAATTTTACCAGAAGCATTTGCTCTGTGTCAATTTTTTATATACTCGGTATTGTTTTAGATTTTTAGTATTTATTTATATTGCTAGCACCAGATAGTTAGCCTATTGAGGTAGTAATATTATATTACCAAACAACACACAGACTAATTTACTTTCAACCAAAGATACGGGACTTGACTTGTTCCTTTAGATTTGCTATTCAATTACTATATGAAAGTGATCCGTAGTTTTGTAGATGGTTTCCTATATAAGCTATGGATCTCTTTAGCACATATGGAGCTCAGATGAAATTTTGACCAGCAATTCCTTTATTTTGAAACCAATCTCAATAAATGTTTCAATAAGTGTTTGTTTGAATGTTAATCATTGTTTGGTGGTAAGATTTTGTGAAAACTCTGTATTTTGAATCCGTCGCATTGCATATTTTGGACACACCATAACCAACGACGGAAAGAATATTTCGATGAAGACTGCATAAAATCCAAACAAAACTAGGCAAATATTAAGGAAAGCCAGGAGGGTCGAATCACATTTCGATTTTCTTAAAAAAAGCTTTGAAATTTATATGTTTAAAATGTTGAAACTTACCCTGTGTGATTTAACTATTTTCTCCTTCACATATGCGCCCATCTTGAGCAGCGAAAATTAACATATATATTTTACCGATGCCCAAATTTTGAGATCCACATATGGTTCCACCCCTGTGATAGTAAACTAAGGTAAGTTGAGAATTTGTGAGATTAGGAGGGGGGATACCTTGAGATGACCTCAATAAATAATACTGAATAACATTTAGTTTTGAAATATTTTGGTCCAATATACATGTACATTTAAGTGTATTTTATACAGGAACTGACAGTATTTCAGAAAACAAATGTTGAAAAATTAGATACATAGCGATAGAGATGGTCCCATTCAATTTTCTATCAGAAGTTGAATTTTATAAAAAAAAATTCGACTTTCGAAGGAGTGTGCACATTTTATAAACGGATAGATACATGTAGTATGAACTATTAAGAGCGGGATACCAGTACTTATGCCAAGAAAACAAGAGCCATGTCGACATGGCTATCCCCGCCGAATGTGTTTCCTCAATGGAAGAATGTATATGTAGTAGAGCAGAATAATTCAATTTTAAGGGGTCTTTTGGTAATGAATACTGATGGCTGAAGTGATTACAGATTTGAAACCTATGTGAATAATGATGGCTGAAAATAACAAAGGACAATAACTGAAAAATAATGCAGGGTAGATTATCATTCTTGTGTGCTGCACCCCTCCTCTGTAAAATCTATCCACCTATGAAGTTTCAAGTTGATATCTCAAATACTTTTGAGATAAGCTCCGGACAAAATAGCTTGAAAAAGAACAAAGGGCAATAGCTAAAAAATTATATAGGGAAGAGTTATCATTCTTGTGCACTACACACCTCCTGGGTGATATCTATGGACCAATGAAGTTTCATGTTGATATCTCAAAGGGTTTTTTAGTTATGCATTTATTTGAAAAAAACAAAAACAATGGACAATAACTAAAAAATTATGCGGGGTAGAGTTATCATTCTTGTGCAGTGCACTCCTCCTCAATGAGATCCATCCACCTATGAAGTTTCAAGTTGATACCTCAAATACTTTTGAGATAAGCTCCGGACAAAATAGTATGAAAAGAACAAAGGGCAATAACTAAAATTATATAGGGAAGAGTTATCATTCTTGTGCACAGCATTCCTCCTCAATTAGATCTATCCACCCAAGACATTTCATGATGACATCTCAAACACTTTTGAGTTATGCTCCACTCAGGTAAAAAATTAAGTATGAAAAATAACAAAGGACAATAACTCAAAAATTATGAAATGTAGAGTCATCATTCTTGTTCACTGCATACCTCTTGAGTGAGATCTATGCACCTATGAAGTTTCATGTTGATATCTCAAAGGCTTTTTGAGTTATGCTGTGGACAAAATTAATTTTGAAAAATAACAAAGGGCAATAACTCAAAAATTATGCAGGGTAGAGTTATCATTCTGGTGCACTGCGCTCCTTCTTAATGAGGTCCAACCACCTATGAAGTTTCAAGTTGATACCTCAAATACTTTTGAGATATGCTCCGGACAAAAATGTTGGACGGAAGGATGGACGGACGGAAGTACGGACGGACGGACGAAGACTATTTCTATATCCCCCGCCGCCTTTTCGGCGGGGGATAAAAAGTGAATGTTGGAAACTTCTTCAATATCCGTTTATCCATATAAATTTGCTGTGTTTGTCAATGTGACCGTCGATGTTTCTGTCGATGATCCTTGGATGATTTGTCGTATGCGTCGAAGTAGCAGGGCCCGTAAAGAACATGTATGAAAATATACAGTACTGGGATCCTACATGTTTACCGGACAATCAGTTTACCGCACAAAATCTATTCCTGCCAAATAAGGCTTTAATTTTGCTTTGATTAAAAAATCATATGGTCTGAATCGTACACACTTTCTATTTCGAAGAAAATAACAACAAAACAACTCTCAGGCAAATATTGTTGATTCAGTTCTTTATTAACTAACATGCCCTTTTGTTTACTAGTTATTCCATGACCTGGTCATGCGGGGGAATAATCTGTTCTGCGCATTCCCGAATATTGAGGCCCTAAATTGGTTATTTTAGATAGGTTTTACTTTTAATTCTTCTCATCGTTACCTCAGGAGACAATCGTCACATATTTTTATGATAAAAAGTAATTCTAAATTTTGTTCAAACAATATCTTGTTGTTGTCTTTTACAAAGAAATGCAAATTAAAAAACATATAAGGAAACGGGTTACGCCCATGGGAAGAAACTGTACATAAAATGTACAAAAAAGAGATTTTATGGTTTTCGCAACATGCTACATGATGACCAAATGAAAACTGTATGAGAAAGAACAGAATTCCATTTGAAAATCAAAATGTGTCATACGTTTAAGGATCATGAAGAATCAATATGTTAATTGAGTTAAAAAAGTGTTAAAATTTTCAATTACACCCCTATATTGGCCTCTTCGTAAACAAGCATGGCTGCCGTGTCTATTTATGTGACATACTGTTTTTTTTTCCAGTATCTTAACATTTGCCATTCAATAGTTCGTCAGTTTCCTTAACTTAATTATGCCCCCATTTTGAAAAAAAGGGGGTATATTGCTTTGCACTTGTCGGTCCGTCGGTCCGTAGACCAAAAATGGTTTCCGAGTGATAACTAAAGAACCCTTAGGCCTAGGAACTTCAAACTTGGTATGGTGATTTGGTCATGACCAGTATATGACCCCCCTATTGATTTTGGGGGTCAAGGGGTTTAAAGGTCAAGGTCACATTGACCTTGAAAGCAAAAACGGTTTCGATCAATAACTAAAGAACCTTAAGGCCTAGGAACTTCAAACTTGGTATGGTGAATCTGTCATGACCAGTAGATGACCCCTATTGATTTTGGGGTCAAGGGGTCAAAGGTCAAGGTCACATGGACCTTGAAAGCAAAAACGGTTTTCCGATCAATAACTAAAAAGAACCTTAATGCCTAGGAACTTCAAACTTGGTATTAGGTGATTGGTCATGACCAGTAGATGACCCCTATTGATTTTGGAGTCAAGGGGTCAAAGGTCAAGGTCACACATTGACGATTGTAAGCAAAAAAATGGTTTCTGATCAATTAACTAAAGAACCTTAAGGCCTAGGAACTTTTAAACTTGGTATGGTAATTAAGTCATGATCAGTAGATGACCCCTATTGATTTTGGGTTCAAGGGGTCAAAGGTCAAGGTCACATTGACCTTGTAAGGTAAAAAAAAAAAAAAACGGTTTCCGATCAATACCTAAAGAACCTTAAGGCTTAGGAACATCAAACTTGGTATGGTGATTTGGTCATGATCAGTAGATGACCCCTATTGATTTTGGGGTCAAGGGGTCAAAGGTCAAGGTCACATTGACCTTGTAGGTAAAAAAGTTTTCCGATCAATAACTAAAGAAACCTTTTAAGGCCTAGGAACTTCAAACTTTTGGTATGGTGATTGGTCATGATCAGTAGATGACCCGTATAGATTTTGGGGTCAAGGGGTCAAGGTCAAGGTCACATTGACCTTTTAATTTAAAAACGGTTTCTGGATCAATAACAAAAGAACCCATAGGCCTAGGAAACTTCAAACTTGGCTATGGTGATTGGCTATGACCAATCAGATGACCCCTATTGATTTTGGCGTTAAGGGGTCAAAGGTCAAGTCACATTGACCTTGTAGGAAAAAGCGGTTTCCGATCAATAGTGAAAGAACCCTTAGGCCTAGGGACTTCAAACTTGAGATGTTGATTGGTCATGATCAGTAGATGACCCCTATTGATTTTGGGGGGTCTAGGGTCAAAGGTCAAGGTCACATTGACCTCTTAGGTAAAAAAACAAAGTTTCCGATCAATAACTAAACAACCCTTAGGCCCCTAGGAACTTCAAACTTGGATTATGGTGATTGGTCCATGACCAGCAGATGACCCCTATTGATTTTGGGGTTAAGGGGTTTTAAAGGGCAAGGTCACATTGACCTTGGTAGGAAAAATGCTTTCCGATCAATAACTTAAGAACCCTTATGCCTTAGGAAAAACTTCAAAACTTGGGGTATTGGTGATTGGTCATGACCAGCAGAGATGACCTAAATTGATTTTGGGGGTCAAGGGTCAAAGGTCAAGGTCACATTGACCTTATAGGTAAAAAAACAGTTTCCGATTCAATTAACTAAAAACGCTTAGGCCTAGGAACTTCAATCTTGGTGTGATGATTGGTCATGACCAGCCAGATGACCCCTATTGAGTTTTAGATGAAGGGGTCAAAGGTCAAGGTCACATTGACCTTTTAAGTAAAAAACGGTTTCTGATCAATAACTCAAGAACGCCGGCTTAGGCCTAGGAACTTCAAAACTTGGTATGGTGATTTGTCATGACAAGCCAGAATTACTCCTATTGATTTTGGATCAAGGGGGTCAAAGGTCAAGGTCACAATGACCTTGTAAGTAAAAACGGTTTCTGATTCCAATAACTAAAGAAACGCTTCTCGGCTAGAAACCTTCAAACTTGGCATGGTGATTGGGTCATGGACCAGCAGATGACCCCCCTATTGATTTTGGGGTCAAAGGTCAAGGTCACATTGACCTTGTATGTTAAAAACGGTTTCCGATCAATAATAAGAGAACCCTTAGGCCTAAGAACTTCAAACTTGCATGGTGATTGGGTCATGACCAGCAGATGACCCCTATTGATTTTGGGGTCAAGGGGTCAAAGGTCAAGGTCACATTGACCTTGTAGGTAAAAACGGTTTCTGATCAATTTACTAAAAAACGCCTAGGCCTAGGAACTTCAAACTTTGTATATGATGATTGGTCGTGACCAGCAGATGACCCCTATTGAGTTTTGGGTCAAGGGGCGTCAAAGGTCAAGGTCTAATGACCAGTAGATACTTTATAACCCTTAATTGTTTTAGATCACTGGGTCAGAAGTCATGCATTAATAACCTTATCACATGACTAATTGGCTGCTGATAGGGGGCATACATGTTTTTTACAAAACATATCTTGTTAATTTTAAATTTAAGACCTTTAAAAAAATTGAAACACAATGTCCCGGTAATTTGAGTTGTCTACACGATTTTTTCGTCTTTTAATGCCCTTTACTTTAAAGACACATCTCTAGGGTCAAATGTTTAGTTTTATGTTTGATAAAGGAATGTTTGCGTATATTAAGAACCCACAATTAGTTGGGTACAATTTTATTCTTTTTTATTATTTTGATTAGAAGTTAAAGCGAAATAACATCATATTCTGTCCGGTAATATGTAGGATCCCAGTAGTGTTTTTTTGATATAAATTAAAGTGTAACTGATATACAGTTCTGATAAAATATGTATGTTATACTAATTATGTAGAAAGTGAGTAATTTACAAGTTTAGCTTAACAAAGTTCCTTTTAGGGCAAAATTAAATTGATAAATATGGTCAAAAACAGGACGCCGGGTGCAGAAGCTGGAGAAATAAAGATTTGCATGTATCTTTAAAAATATATATCTATAACAGCTGAGAAGAGTTCTCAGGAACAAAAAAATATCTTAGGAAACAATGCTCCTGATGAGAAAGTGTAAAACATGATATGACGTAAATATTGTGACTGATTTGTACCATTTTCGCCCCGCGACCCCGCCAAGCGAAAAGTCGAAAATTAACAAGTTAAAATGGTTGGGACACGAAGCGAAAACACGCTAATTAGGGAGGGCGCGGGTCTGGATCATGTGAGTCAAAATATTAGATCAGCTGATCTGAGCTTGATCCTGATCCTTTAATAATAGTGAACACGGGGCAAAAACCCTTCTAGTTAGAATTGCAAATCCATAAAGCATTGGTATTTAGAAATACAAATCTATAAAACAATGCTAATTGGAATTTATAAATTTATTAAGCATTGATAATTACAAAAAAGGTCTATATAGTATTGATAATTACAATAATAAATCTATAAAGCATTGACAATTAAACTTACAAATTTATAAAGTATTGATAATTAGAATAACATAACTGATCTATAAAGTATTGATAATTAGGGTAACAAATCTAAAAAGCATTGATAATAGAATAACAGAGCTATAAAGAATTGACAATAAGAATAACAAATCTATAAAGCGATTTAAAGTAAAGAAACCGATCTATAAAAAAAATTGACAATTAGAATTACAAATCTATAAAGCATTGATTAATTTGAATAACAAATCTATAAATCATTGATAATTAGAATTACAAATCTATAAAGCATTGCTAATGAAATTACAAATATATATAGCATTGATAATTGAAATTAAAAATATATAAAGGCATTGGTAAATTGAAATTACAAAATAAAAGCATTGATAATTGAAATTACAATATATAAAGCATTGATAATTTGAAATTACAAATCTGTAAAGCATTGATAAATACAATTATAGATATGTAAAGCAGTGATAACTGGTATTACTGATCTATAAAGCACTGTAGTTATGTATAGGATTAAATCATAATATTAATTTATTTTGTATGAAAATTGAAATGACCATTCAATGTGTTATTTATATGAAAAGTTTTCTATGTTCTGTTTGCTATACCTCTTGCAAAACAAATTTGTAAGGTTGGTGAGGCAAGGTTGGGTGGTTAAACTGGTTTTGGGTTGTCTGTAGACACACTTATTAATTATGTGTGCTTCTCAAATTACTCCACACACTTTGATAAAAAGTGACTGATAAAGAAAGCATGAAATCTATTTGCACATGTCTAAAAGAAGTTGACCTAGACTTTTAAATGACATTAACCTACAAGATCAAATCCTTTAATTTTGCTTAAAAAATGTTATTTGGTAATAAATAATTGAATTGTAGGCTAGACTTTAGAGTCTCTCCGCAACAATTCTTGACAGTATGATTTTACCCATGTATTGAATATTATCAGATTATTTCTACAAAATCACTCAGATTTACTTCTTTTGGGTTATAGGTTAGGGGGTTTTATGTGGCTAGGGTTTGGATTTTATACTGCACCCTTTTTTTTTTTTTTTTCAC